>NW_026126484.1:500000-767500 GCF_943737965.1 Phodopus roborovskii
AATAAAAGCATGCATCGCCGAGTATAGCAAGTGTTCTTTGCGCCTTTTCACCCGTCTTTGTCTTCCTAGTCTGCAATCAAAAGGCTTGAAAGTACTTAAGAGTTACTATGTTACGGACACGGAGAGTTAAAAAGTGTGTCAAGTGCACTACTTGGACCACACACCACAATCTGGCTTCCTTCTTATTCTCTCGCTCTTGCGTATTTCATATTCTATGTTGTATACTATAGTCTGCTTTCCAGTTACTTCCTATTCCTTTCCGTCCAAGATAAGAGGAAGTCAGCAGAAGCAGTAGGGAAGAGGCGCAATATGAGAAGAGTGAACGAAGCTGCAAGAGCGACCGGAAGAGAGGGACACAGTGTAGAAAGCAGAGTTCGCCTGCTTTGGGGTCCCAGCCTGGAGAGACGAGATTGTACAAGGATCCTGAAGCCTCGTCATCTGTCTCCACGCTTAAATTCCGAGGCGCGCTCCACCATTCTTTATTCTAAATGAATTTGTGGAAAGAGCACCTGTATACTGTGTCTGAGAAGGGGATCTCGGTAGGAGCATCTAAGCTCGCCACCAAAGAAAACTCCCAGGCGAAAAGCCTCGAGAATTCCAGAGCTGCCAGAACACATGTACCATTCTGAGCTGTTCTGTGATCCCGTGTAACTGAATTCAGGAACCGCCTTTTCTAAAAGAATTCAGAAGCAACATAAGAAAACCGCGGCGCTCTAAGTTCTTGGCCCGGCCCCCCCTCGAGTTAAACTAGAGTGGATCTCTAACAAAACAGATGATCCGGAGCTTGGAACTAGAAAGGCCAGACTAAATAAGATAAGGGTTTTGTCTTTGTAGTGATTTTGTTTGTTTGTCTTATTTTGAGACAAAGTCTTACTATTTATTATAGCTCGGGATGGCCCGAAGCTCGCGGCAATCTTTCTGCCTCAGCCTCTCAAGTGCTGCGTTTACAAGTCCACGCCACCAAGTCTGGAAAGTTGACATGGATCCCTGGTCAAACTTTTCCATTGTAATAGGCTTGGGAAAGGGCAAAAAGTCGCGTCAAGGATGGCGTGCCTTTCTGTTTCTTGCACTTTTTCGTGTGAAGTACTCCAGAAATAGCATAATGATAACCAAGTAAATACTCAGAAGTCTTAGGAAGTAACTGTTTCGCAGGTGGGCTCTGTGGCGCAATGGATAGCGCATTGGACTTCTAGCGTGGTTAAGAGATTCAAAGGTTGCGGGTTCGAGTCCCGCCAGAGTCGACGGTGTTTTGCCTGTCACAGGTAACCTAATGTTGCGGTTCATTCAGCACAAGATCCCGGGTACCTTTCTGATTTCTTATAACATTCTCCCAAATACCGCCGCCCTCACAGAGTGAGGGAAATATCAGGTCTAAGTGGCCCCTTTTAAAAGGCGTGTGGTTTATATTATTATATCATATAGTACAATTTTATTTTCTTTTACTGTTTGTTTACAATACATGTTTTCTACCTGCTCGAATTCCACACCTCCACCATGTCAACCCTAGGAAGTGTTCCTTGGCAACACAAAGATTTCATCTCAAAACTTAGTAAAAATTCAATTTGCTTTTATGCCTTTAATATACTGGGATTTAAAACAAGGATCTGTGAAATTTCTCCCACTATTCCAACTGAATAATAATACATGTTTCTTCATTCTAAAACACCACTTCCTTAATTCACTTCTGAAAATTATATATTATAATTTAATAAATATGTAACATAGAATATGTTAGATAATTCTAGGAATATGTATTATATAGATATTAAGTAGATCCATATATAAATACATATTGTCATCTCTCTCTCTTTGAATGCCTTAGTAAAGCATAATGTGTTCATTTACACATATGTGGGACCATTCTAAGCTTGAATGTTGTAATGTTTTTGCTATCTTTGCGCCCACAATGACCTCTTAAAGTTTTGACAATGCTAACGTCACAACAGCTAGTGTTGTAAATGATTTGCCTTTTCCTCTCTGCTGATAAAATCAGTGTGATTCCATGTCCCCAAATCAGTGTGACCCTTTTCTATTCCCCACCTCTGAAAGATCACAATCTTGATTTGCCCATTCCCCCAAGTCCTTTTTTTTAAAACTTTGTTTCATGTTTTTGACTTATTTACTTGCTTGTTTGTTTGTTTTATGAGGCAAAAGTCTCATGCTGTAGCTGTAGTTGACCTGGAACTACTATATAGACCAGGTTGGGCTCAGACTTGTGTTGATCCTTCTGCCTCTGCCTCCTGAGAGCTGCATTACAAGTGTGAGTACCAGCAGAATTTTCATCTATCTATCTATCTATCTATCTATCTATCTATCTATCTATCTATCATCTGCTAGAGAGATTGCTCAGCACCAGTTGCTCTCCCAGTGGACCTGTGTTCAATTTCCAGCACCCACATGGCTGCTCACAGCCATTTGTAACTCTAGTTCCAGAGGATCCAAGGCCCCCTCTTGGCCTCTTTGGGCACCAGACACATATGGTGTGCAGGTACACATTCAGGCAAAACATCCAAACACATAGTAAAATTTCAAAACTGTACCACAGGGATTAGCAATTACTTTGCTAATCTCACAGTGCATTTAATTTTAGTTTATCTCTGAAGATGTGACTTTGTAAGACTCTTAATTGATCCATTTCTTAGCTACATAATTTTCCCACTATCATTCTTCCTCATGGGGAATCATTATAATATACTAAATCTTGATATTTTGTAATCATGTACTCTAGTAGACTATGCAATCAACTTGCATATGCCTTCTTTTGCATTACATAAAGTATGTTATATAATTCAATGTCTAACTTTTTCTGTAGTCATTATTTATGTTTTCCTTTACATGCTGAACAATACCTTATGCTACATATATCTATGGTGGCTCACCTTTTGGTCACTTGAGAGAACCACAGGTACCCATATCACTCTGGGCACCTTTGTGTTTCCAGGTGATGTTAATGTTTATGTCAGTGTAGTAAGTAAATTCTTCATTGTGATTGGGCACATCCAGTTTATAAAGTGGTATAAAACGGGGTATAAGACAGATGGGAGAATAGATGGATTTGACTTTTCCCTTGATGCTTGAGCTGGGACATTTTCTCTTCTTTCTTCATTCCCTCTGTCTAAAGCACTGCACTAGTTTACCCTGGTCTCTAGTTTGCCAATGCCAGACCATTGGAGTTATTCATCTCCACAGCCACATAAGTTAGTTCTGTGTGTGTGTGTGCGAGAGAGAGAGAGAGAGAGAGAGAGAGAGAGAGAGAGAGAGAGAGAGAGAGAGAGGGAGGACCTCACTGTGTAGCCTTAGATGACTTGGAACTCACTATGTAGTCTAGCCTAGACTCAAACTTCACAGAGCTCCACCCACCTCTACCTCTTGAGTTCTGGGATTAAAGACATGTACCATCACACCCAGTCTTTCTTGCTTTTTCCTTAGGCATAAATTACCTATGATAAAATTAAAAAAAAATTATACAGGGTTTCTCTATGTATTAGCCCTGGATGTCCTGGAACTCACTCTGTAGGCCAGGCTGGCCTCGAACTCACAGACAAGACATCTGCCTGCCTCAGCCTCCTGAATGCTGGAATTAAATGTGTGCACCACCACCTCCTCGCAAAATTCAATTTCTAAATTATGCAGAAGAAGAGATTTAACAATATTGATTAATAATAAAGTAGAACCATTAAAGAAATATTGTAATAAAAATATGCAAATGTGTTCTCCTTCTCTCCTGTCTCTCAAGACAAGTATTAAACTGTTTGGATAATGTTTGGATAATGGTTTACTCTTTGGATAAACAAAAAGCATCAAATGGAGCTGTGGTCTTGTTGCTCCAGTACAGGTATTAGGCTGTTTGGGTGTGGTAGAACATGTCTTTAATCCAAGCTATTAAGGAGAAGCAGGTGGATCTCTGTGCAAAGAGGACAGGAGTTTAAAATACAGATTGCACTATGTGATAGGCTCTTCTCCCTCATCTACCTCAGATCTCTGGCAGGGACTCAAGGAGAAAACTCCTGGGATTCTGACTGCTCCAAAATAAAGTTGTAAAGTACTCAGAGTATCCTGCATGCAGAAATTGGTGCGAATCAAGATCTCCACATGACTGTTGGAGAACATCTGCCATCCCATCAAGATTTGTTTTTTGTTCTGGGAATAGAACCCAGAGCCTCATGTATTCTAAGCAAGTGATGTGCTCCTGACTTATAGGCTAAACCCAGAATTTATTTTACTCTAAAAGAACTTCCGAATAATCTTCACCAAAACAGCACAACAATAACAGAGAAAACAAATGAGACTTAAGAAGGATGAACAGAGAGGTGGAACAAATTATAAGCAATAGAACAAAACCGCAGATAACAGCTGGGCAATAGCTCCACATATCAGCCAGCTCTGCCAAAAATCAAATAGACCAGCTGGAAGAATAACATCTCCAAGCAAGAACGAAACGAGAGCTGATGCATTGTGCAGTTGGACTGATAAAGTGCAAAACTGTAACAAGTTGCCACCAAGAAACGTAAGTAAGCATATTGAGAACTTTCCTAGGGGTATAGTGACAGAGCCAGGAGGATCAGTTTGGGTTCAAGGATACAAAGTAGAATAACAACAAAAGAATGGATCTATTTACTAGGGTGCTATTTCCACTAGGAAGGTGCAGAATCAGGTGATGCTGTCAAAGAAAGCTCTCTCTGCCAGGTTCAGTCAACGAACTACTGGCATGAGTGTGGCGAGCACAGAAAAAAAAAAAATAAATTAACTGTGTCAGAAGTGGGATTCGAACCCACGCCTCCATTCGGAGACCAGAACCCTCAGAAGAGGAAGGGAAAGCTTGAGTCTGGCGCCTTAGACCACTCGGCCATCCTGACACACAGCATCAGAAGTAAAATAATCAATTGTTATGAAAACCGGGCAATTCCTGGACTGAAAGTTCTGACTATACTGAAAAGATTAAGCCAAAAGAAAGGTACCTGGACAGCCCCGCCGCAGGAGGGGCTCAAAGTTAGGATGCCCCAGGACCCTAGTGCCCGGCGCTAAGTTCTGCCTCATCGACCAGTAGCCCCTCCTCAGAATCGGTCTGAGAAGAACTGGGGGGAGGGGAAAAGAATATCATCAAAATATATTGTATGAAAAATTAAAGAAAAATTTAATGTAACAAAAAAATCATGTTAGCTATTGATTTTGTTTTCCTTACAAAGACATTTTCCTAAATGACGATTTAGATAACCTATAATGAATGTGTGTGTGTGTGTGTGTGTGTGTGTGTGTGTGTGTGTGTGTGTGACTTTAAATGGGGTTTGGGTAAACAGTCCAGTTTTTACCTTGTAGATAGCGGATATTATTGGGTTATTCTTCAGTCAATTTGGGTTTTGTCTAAGGTAGCTCTGGAAATCACAAGCTTTTTTGAATATAAACTTTAGACAGAGCTCGGCAGTGGTGGCCCACGCCTTTAATCCCTGCACACGGAGGGTAGAGGAAGGCGAATCTCCAAGTACAAGTCCAGTCTTTTCTCCAAAGTGAGTTCCAGAACAGCCAAGGCTATACAGAGAAATCCTGTCTGAAAACAAAAACCAAAACCTTCAGATAGGGCAGGGATGTATTCTAGATCCCTGTACAGGTTAAAGGGGACATGTAGATAACCGGTAGAAATACAGTCAAAGACAAAACAAAGACAAAACAAATTTTGAGACATAGGTTTATAATCGTAAGGCTTGGATAACGCCCATGGAGAAGGATAATGGCCAGTTCTAGCTCAAAAAAAAAAAAAAAAAAAAAAAAAAAAGTAAATTAGTGCTCAAGTTGTAGCTCTTCTCTGGCATGTGTGAGACCCTGGATTGCTCTGAAACCGAAAATAAATGAAAAGGCAGTGGGGAGTGGGGAGGAGAGGGTGGGAGTAGTAATGTAGTTTTGGGGAGCAAAATAATTAAAATTAATTTCCAGTATAAAGTTCATCTAAGACATTGCACTTTATTGTCTCATAGATTAGAGCCAGCTTTTCACTCGCACCCTTAGGAATCCGGAGGTGGAAACTGCTGTCTTACCGCTACCTTTGCCCGGCGCTCCCCTATCACCATGAAGGAGGACCGGGCTTCACCTGCTAGCGAATTCACAAGACTAATCCTGAAACAGGAAAGCCATGCAGGTTGTACTAATCAGATAATGTGTGGTGATCTGATTCAAAACTCTTTCAAAAATTCAGTTCATTTGGTGACTACAAGAAGCACCAAGGTCACCATCAATGGTGTCTCAAAACGAACACGCTCCCCGTCGGGGAATCGAACCCCGGTCTCCCGCGTGACAGGCGGGGATACTCACCACTATACTAACGAGGAAGACAGCTGAGAGTGTGGTGACATTAACAGAAATCCTAATGAAGGGTAGTTTCTTCCCTTTTTTTTTTTTTTTTTTTACTTCTTTTTCATTCCTTTTATTCTTTCTTTCTCCATTTCTCCTCTTCCCCATTTCCTCTCCCTCCCACCCCTCTTTGCAAATACAAAGATCTTCACCTGATGGGTATGGTTAAGACACGAATCCTTGTCTCAAGAAACAAAGACTAAAAGATAGTGTTGCGTGTGTAAATCTAATTAACAGCACCGAATAAATATTAAGAGCTTTAAAGTGCTTAAAAAAAAAAAAAAAAAAGATTGTGGGGCCAAGTAGCGAAAGCCAGTAATCCCAGCATTTCGTGGCCAGAGATATGTGGATCTCTGAGTTCTGGGACAGTTTAGTCTACATAGTATATTCCAGGCCAGCCAAGGCTACTTAGACCTTAGCTCCAATAGACGAAGCAAACAACAAATGATTGTGAGTGAGAAGAAAGGGATGTGGGGAAGAAGTGTGCTTGTGTACTGTTAAGGAAAGAAGATCTGGAGAAATGGTTTAACTGTTAAAAGCTAGGTTTACCACCCAAACACCAAGCTTGTCTTCAGAAAGGATAGGACAGGAGGACAAAAACCCAGCTCTCCTGTGAAGAGGTACTAATCCAGATGACTAACACAAGGAATTCACAACTTTCTGAAAATGTTAGAGTAACAGATTAGCTTCCTACTAAAAAAAGACAACACCAGCCTAATAATGGGAGAACGATATTACCATACTTATGGATAGAAAAAATTAATATCTCAAAGACACCATTTCCTCCCGTTACTAAATCTGTTCAGTATTGTTTCATTTAATTTTATTTTTCTCACTCTCTTTTATTTCATTTTTGTTTTTGTGAAGTCCTGTTCTCTATGTAGCTCTGGCTGCCCTGGAGCTTGCTATGGACCAGGCTGACCCACCTGCTTCTGCCTCCGGAGTGCTGGGATTAAAGGCATGTACCACCATATTCAGCTAGCCAATTAATTTACAAAGAATTTTTCTAAGACCTTAATAAACTGGTTGTAAATTGTTACTGCTTTGTTATATTATATTTTTTTATCATTAAAGTACATCATTCCAAGGATTAGCTACAGATAGTCCCCTCGAGAATTTTGTTGCCTTAAATTTTTTTCCTACAGGATCCCATGGAGTCATTCTCATTTCAACAGGAAGTAATCTTAAGAAAATGACGCCCCCTTTCCCTACTGTTGGCGTTAAGAGATACTATTCATCTACACAGGATGGTTTTAGTTGCTTAGGGTTGAGTATGAAAAATGATGATCAGACTCGATATCTCTTTTAGATAAGTATAGGGTATGGTTGGGAAGAGTATGGTTGAGATGGGACATAGGTAGATTAACTATCTTCTTGTGAGTTATCTTAGTAATTATTAGTTATATGCAACTTACATTGTTATAGATTCTTTTATGTTGTAACTTATGTAAAATTAAGTTTGTATTCCTTTCCCAGATAATAAGTATATTATATTTTGTCATATTGTGAAAGATCTTCTTTCAGTTTATGATTGTGCACAAATATCTTTATCATATTCTATGTATGTATACTTTTACATATGTTCAGGACATTTTGTATATTGATACAATTTAGGATTTTTTTTTTATCATGTTACACTATGCAGTTCTACCTCTGGTCAAAACATTTCAATTCTACCTCCATTTTAGAGATTTACATGTATATATGTATGTATTTATATTACTAAAATCATTGTCCTTGCTACATTACTTAGGGAATTTTCAACCATTTGTATAGCTATGTTCCTGAGTATTACAGATTTTCTTCACCCATGTTTCTTATACCCATGAGATTAGTCAACCATAGATGTTTGATCTTCAAACACTTCATAGACCTACAGACCATGGCATTTAAATCTTTTTATATTAGTACTCCATTGACATGAGACACTATTGCTCCTGACAGTAATGAGCTATTCCCAAGAGTATGTTGGGCACTGATGTCACTCCTTCTGGAGTCCATCCTCTCCTCGGCTAATGGCCTCTTGGGCAAAGAACTGCCCCCACCTCAACCACTGACTTTGGACATGCTGTCCTGCTTGCAGCAGACAAACATAGAAAACTGCTAAACTTTGCCACGTCAGTAAGACAGTCTTTCTACCTCCCTGCTTCTGTATTCCTCTGTCAGATACTCTAGACCTTAACCAAAACTGGTTGCCCTGATGTTGCTGTCCAGGTAGTCTGCTGTTTCTGTCTTCACTGTACCTTTTGGAAGCTGCTTGCCTGCACTTCCTGCCCACCCTAGTATAGTTATCTTCTTTCTTGGGTCTTTGATGAGCTTAAAGATTAGACTGTCACAATTATTGTTCTCTCTTCCTAGATTGAAATATTAGGTACAAAACTTAAACTTTTCAGCTTAGGATAACAACATAGAAATCTCTGTTATGCCTTCACTCTAGGAATGGATATGTATTTGCTCTTGTTGCCTCACTGACAATACGTCTTAAGTGTATATGTTCTTAATTTTCCTTTTCCTAGAGCATACTTGATATTTACTGTCTTTGTATATAGTTTTGTATCAAGCCTAAATCTTTTCTTTAGACTAAAAGGAGAATTGTAGTGAGTTACTCAACCTGCCTGCACCTGTTGCACTGACCACACTCATTGGGGGCATGGGGACAGGTGAGGTCATGAACTGGGGGGGACTAGGTCTGGGGTCCCAGACCCCAGTACTTCATAGCTGTGGGGAGGGGTGATCCCTAGACCTCTCTGTTCTCCTTTCCCCAATGTGGTCGACTTAAATACATCTCCTTCACCTTTCCATTTTTAGCGTGACTCTTTAAATTGACTTATTAAGAACAGGTGGCAGTACCTTACTTGGCACAGGTTATAACCCCCAAGTTCGATAAGGACCATGAAGTGACAAAGATGTTTTTTGGGATATCTGCCATGGGGGGGGTGGAGAAAAGAAAGAAAGAAGAAGAAAAAAGAAAAAAAGAGAAGAAAACAAAGGAAGAAAAAAAAAGAAAAAGAAAAAGAAGGAAGAAAAAAAGCCTCAAAACATTAGAATAATGTACATAGTGAAAGTGGCATGGACCGTATATTTTTCATTTCCTTTCTCTTACTCTCTCTCTCGTCGTTTTCTTTTCTTTTCTTTCTTTCTTTTCTTTTTCTTTTTTTCTTTTTTCTTTTTTCTTTTTTTTTTTTTTTTTTTTTGGTTTTGTTTTTTTTGAGACAGGGTTTCTCTGCGTAGCTTTGGCTGTCCCAGAAATCACTCTTTAGACTAGATCTGCCTGCTTTTCCCTCCCAAGTGCTGGGACATTTCTTTTTTAAAGACAGACATCGACCTCTGTAACCCCAACTAGCCTCCAGCTTGTGGAGGGCTTCCAGTCTTGGGCAGCTATGCCTGGCTGAACCTTATTATCTCAAGTGAAAAAGTATGAGACTGAAAATGAGCACAGTTAACTTGTGAATAGAGAATTTTGACCTAGTGTCGACAAGCTCCAGGAGGTGAGACACAAAGTGTTGAATCCCCAGCACCTTCCGTTTCTAAGTGACTTGGTCTGGCACTTTGCAAAGAGAGATATAAGCTCAAAGGCCAAGATGGGTCACTAGTCAATGTGTAGAATTCAGGGCGAGGAAGGAATTTCCAAACAAGCTTGGATGTTTTTCAACCAGTGATGGGAGATGTCATTCTGTAAATATGTTTCTCATACTGGTTAATGAATAAAGCACTGTTGGCCAATAGGAAAGCAAGATAGGCGGGACTAGGAGACAAGGAGGAAAGAGGAAGGAGTAGGGAGGAGTCAATAAGGAGAGATGGGAGAGAGCAGATGCCAGCCCTACTCTCCAGTAAGATGAGACCACGTGGAAGCACTTAGATTAATAGAAATGGGTTAATAATTAAGACAGAGCTAGCCCATAAGAAACTAGTACCTGGCCAACAGCATTATATCTAATACAGGGTCTCTGTGTGTTAAATGGGGCTGGCATGGCGTTGGGACCAGACCTGAGGCGGGGAGAAAACTACTCGAAACAAATCAGGGTTACCTAGGTCTTCACCCTCTCTCCAACTCTTGTCAAAGATGCCCAAATTTTCAGCACAGGAAATGAGCTTGTTCTAAATCATAATAAGGAAAGGCTTGTCAAATGTCTTAGATTAGATTCATGGTGGCCAGGAACTCATTGGAGTTTTACCTTATCTGTATTAGTATTTGTTAATTATGATAATAGGTTTCATTTTTATATTTTACATATGTATACAATATTCACTTCTCATAGCCTCCTCTTATCTCAAGAGACCTGCTGCCTGTGGAATTCCAGAAAGCAGCCCAGTATGCCCCGGAACCCAAAGATCGAAAGAACAGATCATCTGTCATCCTACAGTTAAACAAACACAACAAAAACCGAGAATCCTGCCTGTTATCTTGGATGCTGTAGGCCTAAGAATTGAGAAGGCCAATATCAGACCAAGGGACATTTGCTCCAGTGGCTTTGAGGTCGAACTCATTTTTCCTTGCTGACCCCTCCTTTTTAAGAAATTGTATGATGGTGGTTGGTGTTCAGTACTCATTGTTCCTGAGCAAAACTGTTTTCTCGCCTGAACAGGGACTTGAACCCTGGACCCTCAGATTAAAAGTCTGATGCTCTACCGACTGAGCTATCCAGGCTCTTAGCTATGGGATTTAAGAATTCATAATTTATATGTTTTGTTCCAAAAGTGTAGTTTTCACGTCCCGATAACTCAGCTTCATTTTGTCTGGAGTTCAAAACGTGTACTCGCTGCACAGTTATCAAGCCCTGTAGTATTTATGGCAGGGGTGGATGACCAATGCTAGAGTAGCATCCCTTCAGTGGAGCACTTAGGTTTCCCAGTTCTGCAGAGAGCGTTGAGGTGAGACGCACCTCTGAAGTCTGGAGACACGAAGAAGTGTGAGGCAAGATGAGGTCGTGGCGGGGGCAGGTGTTCCAGTCTCTTCGTCTTCTGGGCTCTCCTACTCCTTATCAGACGTGAAGCTTAACGCCGAAGCGATAACCAAGTTTTGGCGTGTTTGTTACATTTTTGATTTGGTTTTGGGTTAGGTTCTGGAGACCGAACTCAGTCAGGGCTTGGTGCAATCTTTGAAAATGAGCCTGAGCCATAGATAGCCTCGTCCGACCACAGCTCTGTAATTGTTCATAGACAGTGATAGACCCTGAAATACAGACAATGAACACCATGGTGTACTGTTTCCCAGCATGTTGTGCTTCTTTAAAATGTTGGAGATTTTGATAACATCCAGTTTTCTGATTCTTTGGTTTTACCTCCTTTTCTATCTATCGAATTCTTTGGTTCAGATAATGGCAAGGGAAGAAAAGAGCTTTAGCAGAGGATGGTTTCGATCCATCGACCTCTGGGTTATGGGCCCAGCACGCTTCCGCTGCGCCACTCTGCTGCACGAGTAGGCAAAGTAAATTGACAGATACTCTTCACCCATTCTAGCAATCTCCTGGAACTTTTATCTTTCAACTTGGGGGCAGCCTCATGTTTTCTTCCCTACAATGATTAAGATGTCTTTGCAATCTAGTTAAGAAAGGCGAATGCAAGCCCCCCCCCCGCCCTTTAAAAATGTGCACTTTATTTGTAATACATTTGGACTGATGAATTTAAAATACAGGTCCACCATCCTTCACACCGCCTCAGGTCTCAGACAGGTACGGGTCTTCAGGCATGCTCTTGTTCTTCCCACACATCCTGAAAGCCCGCTTCTAAACCTCTTCTCACCCTTACACATTGCTTTGCTTTGGGGAGTCCATGATTTGCAAATGCTGTCATGAATTTTCTTTCTCTTTCTCTTTCTCTTTCTCTTTCTCTTTCTCTTTCTCTTCCTCTTCCTCTTCCTCTTCCTCTTCCTCTTACCCTTCCTTCCTTCCTTCCTTTCTTTTCTCTCTCAATGTTAAAAGGATTCAGCCCAGGGTTAGGCAAATGCTCTACCACTGACTTCGTGTGAGTGTGCGTGTGTGTGTGTGTGCTCATATATGCTCATATGTACATTAAATAATTCCTTGTAGCCCGACTTGACCTCAAACTTGATATACAGCAGAAAAGAACTTTGAACTCCTGGTCCTCCAGCCACCTTCCCTCTTCTAGTGTTCTTAGAGGCCTATGCCATCATGGCCAGTCCTTTTAAAAATTTATATTGAGGCAGAGTCTAGCAAAATTTCCCAGGGTCTGCCTTGAACTGGAGCTCCTTCTGCCTCTGGGATTATAAATACGTGCCTAACCTCAACTTGTTCTCTTTGTTCATTTTGAGGGTCACTCTGTAGCCTAGGATTGAACTTTCAGGAATCGTCATGCTTCAGCCTACTGAATGATAAGGTTGCAGACAGTTAATTTGTTTTACTTTTAAACTTGGGTTTTATAGGCTAAATTAGAACAGTGGCATATGCACAGGGTGGTGGGTTAGTCAAAGCCTCAATCCCTGCTATGGGAGATGGAAACACAGAAGTCAGATTCCCCTGCCTGTCTGCAGTGCTAAAGCCTTCTAGAGCCTCTATGCCTAGAGGTTAGAGTTAGGAGCCAGCACTTCGTGGCGGAGTGCAGCACAGTGGCTTTTGGCCCGCTGGAGGTTGTTCTGCCTGGCAGTGGCAGGACAGGTCTCCTGATCCTCCACTTGTATATACTTATGCACTGGGGTTACAGGTGGTCATCGCCATGCCTGGATACAGGGGTGCATTGATCATCATGCCTGGATTAACAATTTCAACAGAGCTTTCCAGCTTTAAAACAAGTTCTACTTCATTTTTCTCTGGGTCTGGAGTGACACATCTGCTGTGCAGGGACTTTTCTTGCTTTTTAGTCCTCTTTCCTGAGCTTTTCAGCCAGCACCCCACCCCCCACCCCAACATGCTCTAGGCTCTCAGAGAGTGAGTGTGCTTACAGGTTTCATGGAAGAGTTTGGAGTCTTCATTTTGACATCTTAATGCTACTTAAATTAATTCCTCAGTAGTTTTTTGTGGGTATGGTCATAAAAATATATTGAAATAACCTTAAATTGAATTCCTTTCCTGAGGGGAAATAAAATATAAACATTTAGAAGATAGCAAAAAGAATGTAAGGATTAAATATAGGAAAGAAGTGTTGGATTTGGGTCCTGGTAGATGCTTGGGGAAACAGATACATTTTCATTCTTTAGTTAAGTGAGGAATGATTTTCCATTAAATCCCTTCTTCCCTCTGTTTCTTTCCTTCTTTCTTTTTGTTGTTGTTCATTTAGGGATTTTCTGTAGTTTGAGCTAGCCCCAAGCTCATGACAAATCTCCTGTCTTAGTCTCCTGTGTGCTGGGGTTACAGAAGTGGACCATCTAAAATTAGATCAAGTTTTGAAAAAAAAAAAAAACATGTTTTTAAAAGCTAACAAAGGGCTGTTGGGCAGTGGCGGTGCAAACCTTTAATCCCATCATTCAGGAGGCAGAGGCAGGCTGATCTCTGTGAGTTTGAGGGGACAGCCAGAGCTGTTACACACACAGAGGAACCTGTCTCAAAACAAAACAAACAAGCAAAAAGCTAATCTACAGTCCTCAGATGGGACACAGATGGGATGTAGGAATACAGGAACTGGAAAAGTTACTGGGAGTTCTTCCTGAGATTTTTTTTTTTTAAATCAAAATCAAAAAGCTTTTGTCGGTAGCAAACAGTGCACTGTCATACGCTATGGCTTCCCAAGTCTCCTTTTTATTTTATTTTTTTTTTAATTTTTTTTCCCCAGTCTCCTCTTGATGACTCCTTTTGGCCATTAATTTGGACAAAACACAGTGTTTTTTGTTTCTTGTTTTTTTTTTTCTTCTTTCTTTTTTTTTTATTTTATTCTCACTATTTTCAGACTGCTGGCTTTCATCACTGCTAATAACAAATAAACAGAAGTACCTATGTCCTGAGATGTGTTGAGTTTCAACTTGCATAATTTGTTTGTTCTCTCTCTTTCTGCTCTATTCCTACTTCTTTTGATGTGTTTTCTCTATTCTCTGTCCCTTGCTATTTTCCCCTTTCTCACAGACAGTCTGCTGGCTGTATTCAGGCTACTTTCTCTCTCAGCTCTGGACTCTTCCAGATGCCTCTAACTCTTCACCCTCTCTTATCTGCAATAAAAACCTTCCCTTTAATGACAACATGGAGAAGTCCTATCATCAGTTTGTGCAACCATATTCTTTGTCAGTGTTTGTTTGTTTGTGTTTTGCATAATGTCTCTACACAATTCTAGGAATTAGACAGACTCTCTGGTTGTGAACAGATAGGGAGAGGGGCCTTGGCTAGGTAATAAAGGTGGAGAACTTCCCAAATGGCCAGCTTCTTTCACACACTCCTGGCTTGACTGACACAGAAGCCCAGAAGCTTCAAACAAAGGCTTTATAAGCCTGGATCCACCAGCAAACCCCCTGCTGGACTGGCTCAACAAGTTCTAGGCCTGATCAGAACATGTTACTAACAGTTGTCAGCCAAACAACTTCTCTGTCTTCTATTTTCAAACTGATCAACTCTAAATTAGGGGAGAGTAAACTATTTAGAGACTTTAAAACTCCAGCCCTGGAGAAGAGACTGGAATTTTTTGATTTCTTAGTATCACTGTGCCTCCCCCTGAAAGACAAAAAAGTAAAGTTAAGGACAGACTAACCTGGAAAGCTAACCCAGACCAATATCTGTTCCTTAGAATTTGCTAACTTCCCCTCACAAGGCCCTGAGATAACAAGATACCAAGAATTCACACTGCCCCTCCTTTCTTGTGAGTCAACGGGTGGTAAATAGGGTCCTTAGGAAACAAAGAGATAGCTGTAACTCTGGTTTGCCCAGACAAGATTAATTAGCACACCCTGAGGCCCTAAGGTCTGTTGACCCTAATAGTGAGACCATCAGGCCTCAAAGGGTTACATACTCAATGGACAGAGGGTCCCACCCCCTCCCTAAGCTTGTGGGTTTTGCCTTTAAAAACACCTGTGTATGTGTGTGGGGGGGAGGGCTTCTCTCTAGCCTGCGTGCTGGAGGAGCCATTTGTGCAAATGTTTCCTGTTCATTAAAGCCTCTTGCGTGTTGCAACAACTGGACTGGACACTGAGTTCTTGGGGTACCGACCGAAACTGGGAGACTCCTCATTCTGAAGGTCTTACACCCCCACACCCTTCCCCCAACCTTCCCAGCAGCTTTGTAGAGGCTATCCCCTCTCTCTCTCTCTCTCTCTCTCTCTCTCTCTCTCTCTCTCTCTCTCTCTCTCTCTGTGTGTGTGTGTGTGTGTGTTCCCCACTCCCAGTAAATGCCTTTCTTCTGTCTGCTGCTGCCTGTAGTGTTTGTGATTTCGCCCTATCACACTATCGAACTCAAGATATCCCTACTTTTTAATCTCAATCTCTCTCTTCCCAGACAGGGTTTCTCTGTAGCTTTAGTTACTGTTCTAGCACTGTAAGACCTTCAGAATGAGGAGACTTCCAGGTTCGGTCGATACCCCAAGAACTCAATGTCCAGTCCAGTTGTTGCAAAACGCAAGAGACTTTAATGAACAGGAAACATTTGCACAAATGGCTCCTCCAGCACACAGGCTAGGGAGAAGCCCCCTCCCCTGGGCCCAGGTGTTTTTAAAGGCAAACCCACAAGCTTAGGGAGGGGGTGGGACCCTCTGTCCACTGAGTATGTGACCCTTGGAGGCCGGATGGTCTGCTATTAGGGTCAACAGACCTTAGGGCCTCAGGGTGTGCTAATTAATCTTGTCTGGGCAAACCAGAGTTACAGCTATCTCTTTGTTTCCTAAGGACCCTATTTACCACCTGTTGACTCACAGGAAAGGAGGGGCGATGTGAATTCTTCTTATCTCAGGGCCTTGTGAGAGGAAGTTAGCAAATTCCAAGGAACAGATATTGGTTTCCAGGTCAGTCCATCATTAACATTACTTTTTTGGTCTTTCAGCACCATACCTGCTTGCTTGCTGCCACTGTCCCCACCATGATGGTGGTCATGGATTAACACTCTATAATCATGGTCATGGTGTGCTGTCCTGACAACAGAAAAGTAACTGAGACAGCACCACATTCCATATGCAGAAGAGGTGGAGGAAGCAAGAGGTTCCCAAGTTTGAGATTAGCCTGGGCTTCACAGTTTTGCCAGACATGGTGATGGATCTCTGAGTTCAAGGCCAGCCAGCGGACAAAGAGACTACAGGCTTCTGTAGCTGTATAGTAAGACCATCTCAAACAAGCAAGCAAACTAAAACGACATTAAAAAAAAAAAAAAAAAAAAAAAAAAAAAAAAAGGAGGGGGGCAGCCAGCATAAAGGTGCATGTCTTTAATTTCAACACTAGAGAGGCAGAGGCCAGAGGATCAATGTGAGTTCAAGGCTATCTTCATATCAAGGTCACATCCAGACAGGGCCAGAGTGAGATCCTGGCTCAAAAGACAGGGAGAGGGGGCTAGAAGGTTAAAGATGTAGCTCAGTAGTAGAGCCTGAATTCCATATAATACTGTTTCAAAAGTTAAAGTAACAACATCAGTTAACAATTATGTAAATTAAAACACACACACACACACACACACACAAGGCTGCCTAAACAGCAATGCAATAAATGTCAGTTGTGGAAGTGGCTCCTTTTTTGTTTTCTTGTGTCTGCATGAAGAAATTTGGTCACATCTCTACTTCTCTTGGTCCTGCTTTTTCAGGTGTTTCAGGTCAGGAGTGGGCAGGTCATTTCTTTCCCTAGCAATTCCGGTACGTAACAAGAATCATGCAAGAAGAAGGAAGGAAGGAGGAGGAGAAGGAAGCAAGAAGAGCTGTTAAGGCAGGTACATGAGTACCTGGACAGCACAAGCAAACAATCTCGCCCTCGCTTCCTTGCTGGTCCTCGAATTCGTCGAGGTCCTCCCGCTTGAGCCTTTTGAGTGCTGAGATTTAGAGGCATGTGCCACCACACCCATTTAGCAAATTTAACATCTATAATTAGTGCTCCCAGAAATAAAAGAAAGCGAGCGTGTTATCAAAGAGGCACACTCTCTGAAATTATCCTATAAAGAAGGTCGGGCAGGAGAAGCTGCTGGTATGCACACAACTTTGTCCTCCGTGAGCGCTACACAAAAGAGGAATGTTGATTTCCAAGTTTCCTTAAAGAGCGCCAGACCAGCGGGCTCTGAATACAGAACTGGCTTTTCAGGCAAGACAATGGAGGTTGGGGTTGGGGGTGTGTGGGGGGGAAATCCAGAGACCAGGAAGCGACCTTGGCAATTTCCAGAAATTGCGGAGGCAGGCGGGCTCTTCGACTTGTCCTGGATCTAGCAAGCAGCATCCAAGGCCTGCAGGTGTATAGGAACGCTGTGTGTCTGTCTATCCGTTTGTGCCTTCCACGAAAACCCTTCGGTGGATGCTGGTTTCAGGTGAATCGGGGAAAGGTCACGTGGGTACTTCTAGAATCTTGGATGGCAAAGGATGCTCAATGCATCAGGCGCGCTCCCGCGTGTTCCTCTGTAGACTGTGCACAGCCATCATAGAGAAAGCATGCTCCAGTGGCGCAATCGGTTAGCGCGCGGTACTTATACAGCAGTATATGTGCGGGTGATGCCGAGGTTGTGAGTTCGAGCCTCACCTGGAGCATGTTTTCTTCCCTTTCCGGTTCAAATATGTTTGAAAATGCATTTTTCCTTACAAGCAAACAAAAAATTGTAAATATTTTCCATGGTATGAACACATAAATTCCTATGATAAATAGCAAACATGGAAGGAAAACCATGAGTCACGAGGTTAAGTTATTAAATCTGTACCCTGATTTCTAGACAGGCGGAAGAGTTTCTCCTCCCCAACTCCATCCCAGGACAGGCTTCTTCAGCTTTTGGGGACTGAGTCAGTACCTGGTAACACTAACCACTGATCTTATTTTCTGCTATTCCAACAAGGCTTGAAATGAGGCCTAAATCTACAATTGTGCCGAGTCTCACCGTACCACCTATTTTAGAAAAGTCCTCCTGCATACCCCTCCCACTCCAACCCGGCATTGGAGAGGCTGAAGGAGGAAGAGTGTAAGGAGATGAAGGCCAGGTTGGGATACATAGCAGCTGAGTTCCAGGACAGCCTGTCATACAGAGTGAAATAAATGTAACCATTCTTGTCAGTCTGGCTCATGTAAACATCTCCATAAGACATACTTTATCTTGTAATAAAATAACAAGATCACAATCCTCCAGAACATGAAAGAACTAGTGTACATACAATTGAAAATGTGCTAACCCTTTTAGATGCCTTTTAGATGTCTCAGACAGACAGCCACACTCAGCTATTCAGAGTAAGAAAGCTTCTGCCTTAGATCAAGGTTCTTGATTCCTCAGAGCTCAGGACCAAAATGAGTTAGTTAACCTTAACTTAACTGCAATCTGCCTTAGGGCAAGCTGATACCATTGTAGAGAATACTATTCTTTATGGAGCAGCATGCTCAGAGTCTCAGAAGTTTGACTCCCTGGTGACTTGTATCTGCTTGGCTATATAACCAGGCCCCAGGAAAAAATTCATACAGGTGTCCCACCCTATGAGACCCATAACCAGCATATCTTGATTTTGATTTTGAAGCATTGATATGCCTGCTGCCAATGCCTCAGTGCAGAGACACTTGCTTTCCTGTCTTGCAGTATATCTAATTAATTCTACTTACACCTTCTGTCTCTGGGAAATTCCCTCATAGCTTAAGCATCACCATCTGGTCAACCCTGTTCTCAGCATGGTCACTCCTTCCCTAGAAAAGGAAGGAAAGTACCTACATGATGTTTATTGTTTACTGGATAGCAAGTAATTTAAATTTTATGGAGTAAAGTGAACAATACTTGAGTGAGATAAACTTATTAATGTCTTGAGAAAAAGGAAAGGAAATATATTTAATATACATTTACACAAACAAAAGTACTCCTAGCAAAAGAGAGGGAAAATGTTTATGAAAATGATAGTCTTTTTTTAGGGGGGATGTTGGATTTTTGAGACATAGTCTCTTTACAATGCCCAGGCTGTCCTAGAACTCACTAAGTAGGCCAGGCTAGCCTTGAACAAATAGAGATCTGCCTGCTTCTGCCTCCAACTGTTGGGATTCAAAGTATGCACCATCATGCCTGGCTTTCTCTTTCTCTCTCTCTCTTTTAATATTCTTTAAATATTTTAAATTTATATTTTATGTGTATGGTGTTTTATCTGCATGCAAATCTGTGTACCACATGTTTGCCTGGTACCCTTGCAGTGTAGAAGAGTGTGTCAGATCACCTATAACTGGGGTTACAGATGGTTATAAGCCTCTTTGTGGTTAGTGGGAACTGAAACCATGTCCTCTGGAAGAATATAGCCAATGCTCTTAACTGCTGAGCCATCTCCCTAACCATAATCTTTTTTTGTAATTGTTCATCATGTATGTGATCACAGCTGCTATTTTACAATTGTCATCCTCTATTGCTGTCTGTGTCCCTTGGACTTTTACCAAATGGTTTTTCTAATAGCAGTTCTTTAACTTCACTTTCCTGTTGGGTGTGGGCGTCAGTCTTAATCATAGGGCACAGTAATATTAAGAGATAGTTCCAAGGATCTCTTGTGTTCCATATATACCCCTCCTTACCCTTCAGTGGAGTAATTATCTAAGTTCCTTTAGGTGTCAGGGTAAAATCACTCTAGTTAGGCCTTCTTGGCCTGTTGACTCAGAGATGTGAGAGGCCAAAGTGATTGGGTGGCAGACTTATCTTCCAGGTCAGTGGGCTCATTATTACATATTTTAAGGGAAGCGTTCCTTCATCAAAGCTAAGATTCCAAGCCAGAAGAACATGAAGCTGTGGAAATAGGAACTACAGTTCTGCAAGTGGATCACTAGGAGTCACAGTCAATGGTGCCACTTCTATTTTTATCTGTGATGCTGGGTCTTGAAATCCTGATTGTGGGTAAAATAGCTCTATATGCCAGATGCTGACCCAGAACACACATTGCCATCTAGAAAGCCTTGTCCCAGTCCTGCAAAACATAGACTCTTAGCTGGTGTCACCCTGTAAACCAGCTGCTTCAAGATGGTGAGGAATGGATAAGGCCAGAGAATTGACAAGTGTGGGCCAGTTGCCAAATTATTTTAGTGACAAAACGATTGTCTAAGCAGAAGTATGCTATCTAGAATATCAAGACAGTGAACAGGTGATCCCTGAGTTACAGGTGCTAGTTTCCGCAGAAGAACTGCAGCAATTGAAGGTAAGTTTGTATCCACATTTTGTCCCTATTTCAGCAGGGACAAAAGGCTTCTCTTCCCATGATTGAAGTGGACAAATGCAATCAAAAACTTGTCATAGGGTAGCTGATTTATGGCTCTCCAGAGAGAATCTCAACATTGAATACTTAGAAATTGGAATCGGTGACTGAAAGTCAATATTGCCTACCCCATGCAATGTATCTGGCTGGACATAGTGGTACATGCCTCTAACCCAAACACTCACTAGGCAGAGGCATGTAGATCTCTATGAGTTTTGAGGCCAGCTTGATCTACATAGTGGGTTCCAGGCCAACCTGGGCTACATAGTGAGACCCCCATCTCAACCAACAGCAAACGTTGTATCTGTGTGACCATAGCCATTTTGTTCATGAGCTCACAGGCAATGGTGTAGGTAACAGAGGAAAGTTGCCTGGTGGTACTCACAGGGTGGGTCATGCTATGTATTGAATTATGAAAATCTCTTATTGGTTTTACCCTTTGGTGACTATTCAACATGGAATACAAGCATCTGTTTTTTTTTTTTTTCCCCAATTCACTGAGGTCTATCTACATACTTCTCCCTCAAATGTTGTGATTGTCTTCTCCTTCTTCTGCTTCTTTTCATCCTCCTACTCATTATTCTCATTCCCCTTCTCCTCCTACTTCTTCTAAACCAATTTCCTAATCATGTTCCAAGTCCTTGTTCTCCTTGTGAACCCATTAGCCACACCCCGGGCCCATCTAGCCATTTATCTTGACAAATAGAATGTCAAGTAAAGTGCCCACAGTTATACCTAGTGAGATTCTTATATTACTACGTTGAAGAATGTTCAAGGTAGAGATTATAGCTGCTTGCTTCCTATATTTGCCTGCATACAATGTACAGTCATGTATAAATGCAGACCTGAAACTTCTCTTCCTCCATCAGCTGGCTGTGAGGCCACAAGTGCAGGTGGGAGAAAAGATCACTGCCGTGCCCAACCTCGACCAGCAAGGAAGACGCAACTCAGGGGAGATCTTCTTCTTGTAGTTTATTCAGGATCCTTGAACAAGCTTCTTCTTCTGACTTCGGGGAAATGCTCTCACAGGTTTAAATCCCCTTGCGCTGACCAACCCTAGTGAGCTACGTGGACCCTGCAGATAGGCTGCTCTTATAAGGAAGCAAGCAAGCTGAACAGGCTTAGCCAAATAAGGACTTGCTTATGACAGAGAGGGCTCACCATGGGGAAGGTGGAAGGCAGAAGCCAGCGCCATCTTTAAGGCGTGGCACTTCACAGCTCTCTACAGTTCCCCCTTTTTGTTTTATTAACGCAACAGGCAAGGGTAGTGGTCTGATCTCCAGTAATGTAGTGAACATTGTAATGACCCTGAATCCTGGTAGTCAGCCAAGTCAGTGCCACATCCATCCGGTATCTTTTTCCTGGAGGTGGGGTCTCGGACACCAACCCACATGCAACCAGACTTGCCCTTCTCGGAGTTGCTAGCTTCCAGAGCCAACTCGGAGTGCAGTGCTAAGCCATACAACCTGAGCGTGAAGGATCAATTCTTATTCATGACTGTGAGCCTTGCCTGAGGGGACTGCCCTGCCTCAATGGCTGTAATTGCCTGGACAACCATAGCTGCATGCCGCCTCTGAGCAAGCCTCAGCCTGCAAAGGCACCACAAGCCCACGAAGGAGATAAGCAGCAAGAGGATAGCCATGGCTCCCATTCCCACCCATTCTTTCAGGTGGTTCATGGATGGAGTGATCCAAGTAGATAGTCCCTTTGCAACCAAGATGTCGACCTGGGTGGAATTCACATGCACGATGGAAAGTCTCAGGTCTTGCATTAACTTATGGAATTCGCTGGACCAATTGCCTAAAAGATACTGAGAAAGCTGGTTAGACATATTGGCAGCCACCAGATACTTTTGATATGGCACAGAGGTCACACAGAGCCCTGTCATCTTCCATTCACATTCTATTTGTGTCAACTGCCACAAAGTGTCTATTTGCTCCTGCACCAGATTGATTCTTTGGTTCACGATCATAAGACCTCCTTTTAACTGAGCACCAATTGTGGACTGAGCATCCAAGGCAGTGGCCACATTCTTGGACAATTCATTTAACTTAGCTTCTGTCTGTACCAATGTGCTCATGGCCATGGCAGCCGTGACTGAACCCACAACTGCAAAAGAGATAGCTGCAACTATGGCTGCTGTAATGCTAAAATCTCTCTGTCGTCTGAACACTGTCATAGCACTCGGGGCATCAACAGGCATGGGAATCCATCTGCTAGGTTGAGGATTAGGATTGAACTAATCACCAAAATGCTCAGAGGTAGACCAAGCAA
Organism: Phodopus roborovskii; assembly: GCF_943737965.1. NCBI lineage: Eukaryota > Metazoa > Chordata > Mammalia > Rodentia > Cricetidae > Phodopus > Phodopus roborovskii. The sequence continues at coordinate 522,858 of NW_026126484.1, forward strand.
ATTCAGCCACCCCATGAACTCCGCCCCTTATCATAAGGAAAAGGGACAAATCTGTGCAGCTGCCATTAATGCCACACAAGAGCCAGAGATCAAAAGGGTTGGAAATATCCACCTGCTGCGGATCCTGATCAGTAAAGTTTCTCCCAGCAAAGGTTTTATTGAAGCTGGTACTAATTTCTGGCAAGAAGGTAAAACATTACTTGCTCGCCCAAACAACCTCTTTTGATTGACATCCTGTACAGGGAAGGAATCCACCTCCTTGTTTACTCGAACAATGAGGGGCCCACTTAAGCTGATGGGGTCCTGGCTTGTCAAACTCACTCTTAGCAGGCCACCATCCACTTACCCAGGAGGCGTTGACCTCCCTAATGGGGTCGTGGTGGGCACATCAAACCAAGCTGCAGATTGATTAAATAACATAATGCACTGACTCTTATCACTAATATCACATAAAAGCATAGGCTTCCTGTTAAAACTCCTATTTTCATTTATACTAGCAATGTCACTATCATAAGGGAAATAAGGTAAATCTAAGCTCTTATTAGTACCAAAAAATCGGGGAAACAGTTTTGCATCATAGCGTATCGGCATGGGCATTGGGAACACCGACAGGATCCCCCATCGTGGCTCCATCTGCACTGGTGGCCAAATCAGGCTGATGATCAACAGCAACAGCAGGCTCTTCATGTTTGTTGCATTTTCTTACAAACCTCTCCGGGACCCACAACGGTTCTTGGCAATCCTGGGGGGAAACACAAACAGACCCTCTCACCCATGCCAACACCGGATCAGGACCATGCCATAATCCGGTGATCATATCTTTCCGTTTCACATAGCCTTTTAGGCTCCCTCCTTGCCGCTGATGACGGAAAGGCCATCAACATCCAAAATTTAAAAATTGAGGGTAAAAAGGGCTAACGATATTCTTTCCTTGGGAGTTCGGCCTTAGCCTACTCCCCCTTTTTGTTTTATTAAGCATTCTTTTAGGGTGCGATGAGCTTGCTCTACAGTCCCTTGTCCTTGAGGATTGTAGGGTAATCCATGGACAAGCTGAACTTCCATTTGTTTGCAAAAGGAAGTAAATCTCTGAGCCGTATAGGCTGGCCCATTATCAGTTTTTAGGTGTTGAGGTTTTCCCCAAGCCGCCCAGGCTTCCAGGCAGTGTCCAATGACATTGCGGGCTTTTTCTCTGCTTAAAGGCGTAGCATGTACCACACCTGAACAAGTATCCACAGACACATGTACATATTTCAAAGCTCCGAATTCTGAAATATGCGTGACATCCATCTGCCATATCTTTAGGGGCATTAACACCCTAGGGTTTACTCCCACACCAAGTGGGTGTTGGTATATTATACACTGTGGAAAGTTCAAAACCACCTGTTGAGCATCTGCTCTGGACAAATGGAATTTCTGTTGAAGAGTCCTTGCATTCATATGAAATTGCTGATGGAATTGCCTAGCTTGATCTAAAGATGAGCTGTAAAAAATACATTCCACCCTTGTCCATTGATCAACAATGTCATTTCCTTCACTTAAGGGCCCAGGCAAACCCGTATGAGCTCTAATATGTTGAATATAAAAGCATTCCTTTCTCAACCAAATTAATCTTTGTAACTCTTGTAAGAATGAACAAACAACACTACTAATTTTAATAGGGCCTGCTAATTCCAAAATTTTTACTGCAATCACCACATATACTGAATCTGACTGAGATCAAATTAAATGCAAATGGGCAAGTTTTGAATACTTTGACTACAATTTTCAATTCCAAAATTTTGAGGGGATCCTGGCTGAAATTGACACAGCACAGGAGGCTTATTTGCAATCATATATGCCCCACAACTAGTTTTTGAACCATCAGTAAAAACATATGAAGCCCCATTAAGTGGGACTGAGGAAGTTACTTTTGGAAAAATCACAGGATGTTCCTTAAAAAATGATATTAAAGGATGCTTTGGATAATGATTATCTATCATTCCATCAAACCCACATTGCAATATGGCCCAATTATTGATAGTGCCACACAAGATCTTAACCTGGTGACTGGAGTAAGGCACCACAAGTAGCGCCGTGGGCACTCCAAAAAATTGAATGCTTTGTTGAATTCCACTATGAGCCAAACTAGCGACTGCTGTGGGATAATGTTCTATTGCTTTCGCTGGGGAGATTTTGGGATAAATCCAAAGCAATGGTCCTTCCTGTCATAACAACCCCGTAGGCTGATTATAGGTAGGGAGAATGCATAACGTGATAGCTTGGCCTTCCTTCCATCTAGATAGAAATGCATTTTGTTGTCTTTCCTCAACTTTACATAAGGTTTCTCTCGCTTCAACAGTCAATTGCCTAAGAGAATCAAGAGCCGGATCCCCTACTAATATATTATATAATGGCTTTAATTCATAATTTGGCAACTTTAAATAACTCCTAACCTTGGGATGTTAAAAATGCCAGGACCATGGGATGTCTGTCAAGGAAAGCTGAAGGCAAAACACTAGAGGACTAAGAGAGAGGCTTTGTGTGCTACAGGACTCAGAACTGGAGGGGCACGCTATTCAAAGTACACTGGAGCCCAAATGATTCTGCCATAACCTCAGATGCTATGCACAGAACTGCAGGGTTTGGCTTTCTGTGCTGGACTTTGGTCTTACATTGGTTTCATCTTTCTTGTTATTCACTCATCCCTCCTTTTTGGGATGCGAATGCTTGTTATGTGCCATTGTATGTCAGAATCTTGTAATTTTTTTTTGATTGTACAGGAACTTACAGAGTTAAGAGGTCAGTGATTCTGCACTAGTGCTTTGGAACAATGTTGGGACATTAAAGATAATAGGAACCTTTGCAGTTGTACTGAATGTGTTTTGCTTTATGAGATGGGCATAAAATTTTGTTGACAAGTAATATGTTTGGGTGTCAAGTTGACAAGGGTAGAATTGTGATAGTTAAATCTTTCAAGTTTTCATTGATTTGTTGTGAATTTCACATTATGTACCCCAATTCCACTCATCTTCTCATCCCTTCATATCTGACCTCTGCCCTTGCACACCCCCAATAAAATGAAACATAATAAAAAATATCATCATGGAAGCTGTACTGTATCAGAGCGAGTCACACAGTATATACCCTTTTGTCCATGCATCTTTATTTGCAAATGTTCCTTGCAATGAGTCATTGGTCTGGTTCGAGGTCTCTGGCTTCTGTTATGCTATCAATACTAGATCCTCACTGGGACTCCTCTTGGATACCCTATTGTTGCTCTGTATTGTGGAGATCCTGCAGCTTTCTATCTGCAAGACCAACCCCTTTATGTGCTCCAGCAGTTCATAGATGGGGTGGATTTTGGCGTGGGCTAACTCATTGGCCTGTTCTTGGCTTGAGTGGTAGCTGGGGGTCAGCCCACCAGTTTTCCTGCATCCTCACCACTAGACCAAACTCTCCAGCTCACGTAATGCCACAGGCAGCAAGGAGTGGGGTCAGTTGTCTCACTCTCATGCCCGTGGGGTAGGCACACCTGCACCCTGTGTTCAAGACAGGGTTTCTCTGTATTGCTTTGGAACCTGTCCTGGAACTTGCTCTGTAGATCATGCTGACCTTGAACTCACAAGAGACCCTCCTGACTCTGCCTCGCAACTGCTGGGATTAAAGGCCTGCACCACCAAAGCCCCACATAAAATCACTTTGAAGTCAAATCTCTGTACATGTTGTGACATACTTGATGGGAGATGTCATTCTGTATATGTTTCTCATACTGGTTAATAATAAAGCACTGTTGGCCAATAGGAAAGGAAGATAGGAGGGACTAGGAGACAAGGAGGAAATAGGAAGGAGTAAGGAGGGGTCAAGATGGAGAGTCTGAAGAAAGCAGATTGCTGCTGGCTCCCCGGTAAGAGAAATACATAGATCAGCAGAAATGGGTTAATAATTAAGATAGAGCTAGCCGATAAGAAACTAGTAACTGGCCAACAGGATAATATCAAATACAGAGTCTCTGTGTATTATTTGGGGCTGGCGGCGTGGCGGCGGGTCAAGACCAGCGGCGGTGGGCAGAAAAACCTGTACGCCTTACACATACTTCCTCCAGAAGACCATATCTCCTAGACCTCTCCAAACAGCTGGGAACCAGGCATTTGAAAACCTGGACTATGGGGGACTTCTCAATCAAAACATCATATCTTATTGGATCCACTGCAGACTCTTCTCCTTTTCTGGGCACCATCAAGATTAGCAGTTTTTCAAGTCACTAGATCATGGCCAGAGTGGCACATCTGGGTAAGGAATATTCCCTCCCAGATGCAAAGGGGACAGTGGGCATTGTGCTTCCTGTTTGGTTCTAGGAGGGTTGGGTGCTATTGCGGTAAACAAGGATCAGGATAAACAAATAGGCCGAATAGATGTTTATTCAGGGAGAAATAACTTACAACCTAGACAGATGAACACCAGGAAATTCAACCCGATCCTCTCCTGTCCGAGTCACACCAGAAAAGAGAGAGCGCCTTCCTGGCCCCCTCCGACCTCCTTCCTCAGGTCACCTCCGCCCATCGCTCCACCCCCCAATGGGCGTGGTCAGTGCTACAGGGTGCAGCACTTTACTTCACCTCTTAGGTTTTCTCATCACTTATCATACCGCTGGATTCCTGATAGGATTCCATAAGTAGAAGGTCACTAAATTTTGCTTGGGTTTATTTTCCACTATCTTTGCAACACGCTATCTTTGCAAAAGGTATATTTTTTACTCATCTCTGTGCATGCCTTTAATCCCAGCACTGTCGAGGCAGAAGCAGGCTGATCTCTGTGAGTTCAGGGCCAACTTGGTCCACATAGGAAGTTTCAAGGATAGTCAGGGGTGTCACACAGAGAAATCCTATCTCAAAAACAAACAAACAAAAAATGGACAGCCCCAAGTCTTGGCCTGCCTAGTGAAGCCCTGTCTCATAAACAAAAACAAAAAAATCACCCCCAAACAAATCAAAAAACAGTTTTAAATATCTGGCACCATATATGACCAAATCTAAAGAGACCATGTAGAACCAAAGTGACCAGAAAAAACCAAAGATTCTCTGTTGGGAGCCATTCGGCCTGGTTTCTGATCAGTATATGAGTGCTTGTCCATAGGATCTTCATAGGGCAAAAGTCCATGGGAATGGTCTCACGAGGCACGGACCAGAGGACTCTGGGGACAGCACAGAACACTGCTGGGACCAGACAGCCTGCACACTCTCTCTTATGATTGATGATCCTCTAGGTGGTTTTAGTGTCATTTGTCAGTTATGCATTGGACAGATGTGATCATTCCTGGAAACACCATTTTTTCCTCCTTCAAATATCTTTCTCTAACATTCTTGGGGAGTGAATGCTTGTCAGCTTTCTTGTCTCGAGATGCCAGACAGATCCCTGGGAGCTGTTCTGATTTAGTGTTGAAAGGATTGAAGGCAGATCACCCCTATTTCTGTAAATATCTTTTGAACGGTATTGTTGCTCTTGAAAATGTGTGCCTATGTTTATTACCTTTAAGTTTTGTAAGGAGAGGATGTACCTGGCTTGATTTTTTGGCCAAGCTAGCAAAATGATGTGTTGTTTTTAGTTTAAAGATGTTTTGATGTAAAAATTGGGAAAATATTTGACATATTTGTTTTTGCTCGAGGTTGACATTGGAGGATGGGAAAACCTTGTTTGTTAGTATGCAATACCATGCTTGTTTCTGATGCCTAGATAAAGAAGGTTGGAGGTATTCAGGACCAGTCACTTGTGTGAAACTCATCTGGTGGTTGGGCAATTCGTTTTTTTACTCTGATGCCCCATCCCAGGGCCTAAACCCAGGCTGTAGCTGGACTGTGGCAATTCTTACGGTTCTGCAGATCTGGCCAAAAGCTTGCAACAAGGCAACTCATGGACTTCAGTGGGGGGAACTATAGCTGTTCAGAGAAGAGGGAAAGAAGAGAGAAATGGAATATTTGTGAAATAAATGTAGAAAGGGGCCAAGGGAGTCTAGCAAGGGAGGGGTCAGTGTGAAAAAAAAAATGAAGTAAAAGGAGGAGAATATGACTACCCCTAAAGTTAGCAGAAGATTTTTTGTTTTGTTTCGTGGGACACAGTTCCTCTATGTAACAATTCTGGCTGTTGGGGAACTAACTTACTCTGGCTCACAGAGATCTGCCTGCCTCTGCCTCCTGAGTGCTGAGATTAAAGGCTCCCACCCCCACCACCCAGTTGAGATCTTTTTTGGCCTACAGACTAAACCAGACTATGTTATGGTGTCAAAAACCGGAAGCTAACACTAAGATGTTGCAAAGCAAAAATTTAATAATGGCCAGGCAATATTTTCAGTCTCCCACAGTAGGAGAATGAAAACAGCCTACTTCAAAGGCAGAGGAGTCTTTTTGTACCAAGCGAGCAAGTGATTAAAAGTGGAATTTTGCAGTTATTTTTATGATCATGGGAAAAGTCTATGTTATGGGTTTATGGCCAGTCAGCATGCTGTGAAACTTCTCACACCAGATATCATGGACAAGTAAGGATCAGGAGAAACAGACAGGCTGAATAGATGTTTATTCAGGGAGAAATAACTTACAACAGAGACAGATGAACGCCAGCAGGTTCCTGTCCCAAGGATGCCTCCAGATACTGTCTCAGTCCTGCATGCAAGAGAGTGTGCCAGGGGTCCCGCACCTGTCCCCATTCCCCAATGGGCATGGTCAGTGCAACAGGTTCATTCAGAGTGAATATCTCACTACAAACATCTTGTGGTCAGTCAGTTTTCAGAAAAATGGAAACAATTTACAATGTGAATTTACAAGACAATCAGCAGGATAGGAAAATTAAATGAAAGAGATCTTTGGGTGCCCAGTTAGGTGATCTTAGATGATGTCATAAAACCTGGGAAGATTCTCAGAACAACAGGAAGCTTAGACTCACCATTCATGGTTCTCTTCCTTGGGAACCATGTATAGATCTTTCCACCATCCCGCCTCCTCCCTTCTGTCATACTTTTGAAAGAGGGTAGGTTACTCCATCTTCTAACTTTTCAAGTCTTTTTCCTATCTCTTTTTGGACTATCTTAGTTTTGTTGACACGACTGACTATTTTTTAATTAATTTTTTGTTTTTGATTTTTCAAGACAGGGTTTCACTGTGTAACAGTCCTGGCCGTCCTGCAACTCACTCTGCAGACCACACTGGACTTGAACTGTGAGATTTGCCTGCCTCTGCCTCCTAAGTGCTGGAATTAAAGGCCTGTGCTACCACCACCTGGTGTTAAAATTTATTTTTAGTTAAGATATTATTATATCACTTTCTCCTCCTCTTCTTTTTTCCAATCTCTTCTGTGTGCCAGCTCCCTTTCCCATTTATGACCATTTCTCCTTAATTATTATTGCTTTGCACACACACACACATGAATAAGTATATAAATACAGCCTATGGAATCCATTTAGTGTTGTAGCTCCCATGTTTATGTATTTAGGGGTGACAACTTAGTATTGGATAACCAATTAAGGGTCTCATCCCTGAGAAAGACTAATTCCACCTCTCCCATCAGTCTTTAATTACTTGTAGTTCTTCATCCAGTGGTAGAGCCCTGCCAGGCCTTAGTTTTGGTTTACTGAAGGTGGCTGGAGCTGAGTAAATAGTTCTTAGGGAAAAGCACAACTCAAGGGCAACCAATCAACAGGTGCCCTTTGGCCTTCTGCTAGCTCAGTCTCCTGATAGCTAAAGGGAGCATTTCCTGCCCTGCTGTTGGAAAGCTCCCATCCATTAATCTACCAACCAGTCTATGGCAACTGGTAAAGTGTTGGTTTAAAGCCACCAATCAGTTCCCAGACTAATCTCTCCTCCCTGGAATTCTAACACAGTTTAAAAGGGGGTCCTGCAAGCCTCTTGGGACATTGCCATATGCTATCCCAACACGTTGCTTATTGCACAAGTGACTGGTGGTCTTTTATGGGACTTTTCTCAGGCCCTAACAACAGTCAACTGTCCTTTGCACTTTGACCAGTTGTGGCTTTCTGTAATGGTTTCTGTCTCCTGCAAAAGAAGCCTCTTTGATGAGGGAGGGGTGAGAGTTACACTTATCTGTGGATATAAGTATTTAGAATGTACTTAGGAATTATACTGGTTTAGGAAAGTGGTAGTAGTAGGTTGTCCACTAACATCAATGACCTCATCAGCTGTGTTTACAGTACTAGGCAAAAGTTTTCAGCAGTTGAGAGGGTCTTAAGGCATGCTATTGGTTACTGCCAAAATACAGGCACCACAGGTGGGAAGGACTATTGATTGCTTTCCTCTCTTGGCCGCTTGCATAGCATCTTCCAGTACTGTAAAACTAGTTCTCAGGGAGGAGGCTCTCAGGTCAGATCAGATAGAATCCTGAGTCCTGAACTGCATGCTGTTTTCAGTAATAAGCACTTACCTTCAATCTCTGGAAGGCAGCCAAGGGTAACAGCAATAGCCTAGATTGTTTTGGTGGTGATGGTGATAGGGGTCTCAGAAGATTTCTCATAGCTGGTGCTGGAGTTTTTGTTAGATAGTTTATGACTCTTGGGAGAATCATTATCACTCGATGTGTTATAAGTTGATTTACACACACACACACACACACACAGTATGTAATTTTAGATAAACATAAAATAATATGATCTCTATTTTTTTTCAAACGATCTTAGTATTACTTATCTCCTCTTTCCCTGCTACTTCTGAATTGACCTCCCACCCATCCCCCTTCCCTTCTAACACTCCCTCCCCAGTTTTTCACATTCCCTCCCTTCTCTGACCTGTTTTCCCCTAGTCCTCCTTTCAGAGCGCCTTTCCATAGTTATTCTTTACGTAAGAAGAAGATTATATTCTCAGCAAACACAATTTTTGTAATGGAACGTCCATAAAAGGAACTACAGACTGTAGAAAAGAGAGACAGACAGAGGAACACCAGAGAGATCTGGTTAGACTGGAGAGGCACAAAGACAGAGGGAAACAAAAGTTTGATTCAGAAATGTTGAGGGCTAGACTGGAGACTGCCCAGAGGTGATGGGGTGTGGGTATTTTGCCCCTCACCTAGCTAGAATCAAGTCAGGCAAAGTTGGTTTAGGACTGACAGGGCTTCGGTCAGTTGGGGCTGTAGTTTGGGAACTAGCCCTTGACCTTATCCTGCTCCACGCCCCCCTCCCCCCAACCCCGCATGTATGGGATCAAATGTTCCAGACACTGAGATGTAAAATGCTTTATTTGCCATTACAGAATGGACTTTGCTAAAGGGGAATTTGAGGTATCTTGAGCTCCCTGTGATGTGAATTAGGAGAAAAACATCTACAAAAGAAAAACTAGCCCAAGAATTAAATCGTACAGATTCAATGTGTTGCTGTAAGGAAGGCTCAGTAACAGGACGGAGAGAACATCTGTTCAGAAAAGTTGTTTAAACTGGGTCACACCTAGGACCATGTCTGTTATTTTAAACTTTAAAAAATTTTGTGGTCGAGCTCAAGCTAAGTGATTTTCGTGGGCCCCAGTTGCCTGCTTGCTTTCTATTACTTGCCCAACAACAAAATTCATATAAAAGACTGATGTTTTCTGCAGACGGGGCACATATTTCTCTCCCGAGTAGAAGTGCCATCCTGTCGTGGCATTTGACATGTTTTCTCTCCTTGAGTTTGGGCTTGGTTTCCAGATCTGCACACCAGTAATTCTGCGGTCTAGTGTCCTTTACTGACTTATTTTCTGCATTTGAGGAATATAAACAAAGCTGTGCTGTTAATAAACTGCCGTGGCTCTTCAGAGCTCGCAGTCCTCCTGACTCCAGGTTTTGAGTTTTTCCTTTCTTGATCGCTCTCTTTCTGTGTGTCTGTGTCTCTGTGGGTCTATGTCTCTCTGTCTCTCTCGTTGTCTCTGCTCTTCCGCCTAGGGGACCCTCTGGAGCCCTGATATGACTGGTCAATTTACCAAGACTAAGCCGAAATAGCTCAGTTGGGAGAGCGTTAGACTGAAGATCTAAAGGTCCCTGGTTCAATCCCGGGTTTCGGCAACCTTTTTTCTTTTCTCCCACAACACTCCATTGTGTTTGTCACTGTTATTTTGCTAAAGATGAACGACCGACCCCTTTATATAATAATGAACTGCGTAATTTACTATCATGGAAAAAGTCTTTTGAAAATCCTTTCGTCCACGAAACTAAGTTCTTCCCCAGTTTCCAGTAATTCCAGGAAGGAAAATAAGGGGAAAAAAATACAGTTCCTTATTCGTGTGAAAGTAGATGCTACAAATCCATGAATAAGGTTCACGGAAGGGAGTGTGACTCCGAGGTAGTGGCCCCATATCCTAGATTCTGAGTTCCACCTCTAGCACCACCATGGTTCCCTGGGTCTCGTCTAACAAGTTGAAAAGCCACTCCCGGGTTGCTTTGTTCTGTGGGGCAGCCCCAATTCCTAGCCTTTTAAAGAATCCATTCCTCAACCTCACTGGTTTCTGTGAGTATTTGCTTTGAACTAACTTTAAAGAAACAGTAATAAATAACAAATGATTGAGAAGTTTTCCATTTGCAGACTTCGAAAAGTCAAACATCGGGTCATGAGTTGTTAAAAGTTGTTAAAACTTTTAGTTTGAATTTGATGTTGAAGTATTCCAGATTTCCTTGTTTAAATATGTGAATATGGCTGTAAAGATTCCTTTGGAAAAGATGAAAACTTATTTTTGAGTGCACTTATTTTTGAGTGCACAGATGCAAAATATCCTCATATAATTTTAGTTAAGTAACTAGGTCTACAGGGCCGGTTAGCTCAGTTGGTTAGAGCGTGGTGCTAATAACGCCAAGGTCGCGGGTTCGATCCCCGTACGGGCCAACACTTTTGCTCAGAACCCAAAGTTTAAAATTTCTCGAAGGGAGATAACTATGTTCAGTCAGCTACTTAGAAAATAACATTATCCTTGCGTGGTGGCGCATTCCGTAAATTCCAGCGCTCGGGTGGGAGACTTAGAAAGTTCCAGGACAGCCAAGCCTGCATGAGTAGATGCCCGTCTTAAAAAAAAAAAAAAAAAAAAAAAAGAAAGAAAGAAAAAGAATGATTTTGAAGTATGTTTTTGGTTGAACTACATTGTGAAATTTAAGAATCCGGAGAAGGTACAGCATTCCTTTTTTTCACACACCCCCCCAGTATAAAGAGAGGAACAGATGACTAGGGTTAGTCAGTCAGAGAACTGGTGAGAGAGGGAGGCAATAAGACACAGAGCGAGTTTTTATTTTTTTAATTCTAATTTTTAATATTTATTTTTTATTTTTTTTAAGACAAGGTCTCACCTAGCTAGGACTAGTCTTGAACTGGCTAGTTATCCAAAGCAAAGTCTGTCTTTGAACTCCTGATCCTTCTGCTTCAGCCTCTCAGCCAGGCTTACCTTTTTTATTTTTCTGGAGTAAATGAACACTGGGGTAAATAGAGCCCGCCCATGTGAGACTGCTCTCGGGAAGGATCTTGGTAGCTGTAGCTGTAGACCGAGCTAGCTGGAGGCCCGCTGAGCTGGTGTGGTCTTCAGGACCCTGTGGGGTCTTCTGGACAGGGGAGGCCTCTGGACTTTACAGTCAGCGATGCGTCTGCTGTACAAAGAAAAGACTCAGCCGAAGTACAGAATGAATGATTCCTTGTAGCAGCTGCAAAGGACTCCCCCGTACCCAGCTCTTTCTCTGGTGTAAGCGTCGTTTGCACAGCCTCATCCGTGACACTCCAAAAGTTAATATCTACTCTCGACTGCATTGTGAGGTGCGAATGGCCGCTTACGTGTTGGACCTTAGTGCACAGCCCATTAAATGCACCCGGCCTTGAGCCGGGGCCTAGACTCAAACACCGAGCTGTCAGCGGCAGGCAGCACTTAGCTTCCTTTGCCTTACCTCTAGTGCATTGGTAATCCCCAAACTCAGTGAAGAGGGAAGGCAGGAAATCCATTCCCAAACTAAAATGCTCTTGGTAACTTCAGAAAATTCCTCCCACTTGACAGTAACCTCAGCCTCCAGCATCCTTCCACACTCTGCCTGAAGCAGAACAAATTTTCTCGCTTTAGGTGCGCACTCCGACGCTTCCTTTTCGCCCTCCCTTGCCTCCCTCCTTCCTCTCTCCCTCCTCTGGTAGTTATTGTGCCTTAGCCTGTGCCGATCTCTGGGTAAGACTGAGGAGTTGAGGGTCACAACCAAATCGCCAGTCGCAGGCCAAACCGCCAGTATCCTGCGTCCCCACAGACGAGCTTGTATAACTCTCCTTGTGGAGATGTCCTGTTCCTTTTTGCGGTGGCTATTTCTAGAGAATGAACTGTTCGGGGAAGGAGTGACCGACTCCGTAAGTGAGAACTCTTTCCAGGAGGTAAAAGTATTGATAAAGCCAGATTGGAAAGAATATGAATATCTTATTTGTTTGTTGAGGTCGAACCTTGAAACTAGCGATCCTTCTGCCTCTGTCTCCCCAACGCTGGCATTTCTGGCTTGCAACCCTGCCGCTCCTTTAGGGTGTTTGCTTAATGTAATTTGTATTATTTATAAGTTAGTATGCAAACTAGTAAGTTTCCTTGTGACATTTTCATACAAATATCATTATACTTTCATATAATCCTCCTACTTGCCTTCCCGGGTTCCCTTCCTTGCGGAGTCTTTTCCTCCTTCCAAATTCTTCCTTTGACTCCTTGAATTAGAGCTAGAAAGCAGAAAGAAAACTCTCAGAATAAGGATGCCTAACTGCTTCAGAAGTAGCTTTCAGACACAAAATGTAACTTCACATACCACGAATGCTGAAGTGCTTGAATACTATGAATCGTTTCTGTATGAATTTGAATGAAAGCATTCAGAAGAGGAACAAACAAGCGAGTACAAGTCCAGCTTGGACTCTCCCGATTTGTAAAACATGCAACGGACCTGCACCCCAAAGGTCATTCCAGGGGGAAAAAAAAATGAATGGGTGCACAATATGCAATTAGGAGATCATGATTTATTTGCCTACATATTTCCACACAATTCTTTATTGGAAGCAAGGACCACTTTCAATTTTTAAAATTAATTTTGTTACCTTATAAAATAATTATTTTTTACTCATATAATTGTACTTTGCCAATTGTCACTCTTTCTCCCTCAATGATCTCCTTCCTTCCCAGAAAGATCTTCTGTCTTGCTACAATAACATGCAAACATAAATGGACATTTACATATAAATTCTTCATATGAAAGAAAATAAGCTATATTTTGTATTTCCCTCCTTTTAGATCTCTTCTACCCTGGTACAGTCCCCTTTTTATTTTCATAAAGACAACTTTTATCTCTGGGATATTAGTTATGCTATAAGGAGAAGATTAATTTCTTCAGCTTTGTATCTCTTTTCTGTTCCCAGTTTTGAGCTGTTTCTTTGGTTCAGCTGAACTGTGTGCCTACACTGAGTTTCCTGCTTTGTAGCTGAATGGGTTCTGGTCAGGCATCCAGTCACCACTGAGCAATTCTATTGCTAGGAAAAATTTACTTACTGAAAAGGTGAGGCGTCTTTCCAAACATTTCAGAAGATATTGATCATAGTCTCTCCCTTGGGTCCAAATATGTAAAATGTATAATTAATGATGCATAAATTTATTACAAAGTGGTATTATAACACAAAGAAATAACTAAGGGCACTTACATATAAAATAGAATTCAGCTCCTGGGTGCTCACTGGATGATTTCAGCTTGTAAAGGTTTTGTAGGGGTAGGCGATGATCCCACCACCAGGTCATCAAATATTTTGCAGAAATCAAACAGGAAAATGTAGCTGCAAGCAGAATTTGAACCTGAGCCTGCATGGGGAGCCCCACTGCACTCAAAGTCCAATGCCTTAGCCACTCGGTCATTACCAACATAAAGGAGGAAAACTTATTCATTAAAAATTAACATATGCTGTTTGCTCTGCTGTGTGGGCTACAGACACTGAGCCCCACTTGATGGGCAACTCTTCAGAAAACACGCTCTCCTACAGCAACGGTCTGACCCCACACACCTTCAACCACAGCATATGTCCTCTGAGTCCTCAAGCCAAGGCAGCAACTCATTTCTAAATATGTAATCTGGCTTATGTTTTTCTTTTTCTTTTTTCTGTTTTCTTTTTCTTCCTCCCTTTCTTTCTTTCTTTCTTTCTTTCTTTCTTTCTTTTTTTTTTTTTCTTGTCAGGTATCAGGCACTCAGAAGTATCCGTCTGTCTTGTCTGTCTGCAATTTATCTAACAGCTATCTACCTACCTATAATGTATATACCTATCTCTCCAATTCAATCAAGAACTCCTGGGAGATATAATCATCTCTTTTTATTTTGAGGGTGGGAGGGTGGGGAAGGAGGATTGTGGCAGTGGAAACAGGGTGTCTTAACAGGCAGGTGGCATGTACAGTTCTAGCAATGGGGAAGAAGAACAATCAGAGGTTAAAGGCCAGCCTCAGCAAGTTTGAGGTCAGTCTTGTCTATATGAGACCCTGTCTGTTAAGTCCTCCAAACCTGGAATGTCGTCAAGTTGCCTGTGACAGGTTACTTACTTGGACAATACTCTCAATGGTGTAACCTTTTCTCTCATTTTATGTCTCATTAATGTTTTTTTTTTTCTCTTATGCTTTCCATTTGCTTTTAAGACATTGCCACTTTTTAATTTACCACCATCCTTCATCTGTGGGGCAGAATCCTATTTCTAGAAAAGTAAAGAAATCTCTTTAGAAGAGAGGTGGTTGTGAAGTAGTTGAAGCATTTTTGCATCATCCAATCCCAATATGATGTTTGTTACACTTCTTGGTTTTTACTGAGACTGCATCTCACTATGTAGCCTTAGATGTCCTAGAGCTCATAGAGATCTGCCTGCCTCTACCTCTTGATGTTGTTTCCCTCGGCATTCTTTGGAGACTTTTTAAATGCCATCCATCAGAGCTGTTCCCTTTGCTTTCAGTCTGGGAGGGAGGTGGTCTGCTGCCTCACTGCTGCTTCTTTCCCTTACCGTGGACTTGGGTACCATGGATGTTCCAATCCTTTCCCACCTTTCTCTGGAGCTTCTGCTTTTGAGTCCTAGCAGCAGTCTTCCAACCTTTAATTTTAGTTTGCTATGTTGCTTGTGTTCTTATTTTGCTCTTTGATCTGGACATTATCTTTCTTCTTTATCCCGTATATTTCTTTTTTCTGTTCTTCTGTAATAGTGCTAACATTTATCATAGTTTCATGGGACTACAAGATTTTAATATTCCAATATTAAAAAAAATACTCACCAGCTATTCTTGAAATGAGTTTGTTTGTTTTTTTACTGCCTGTAAAATATGCTGTTTTACAGCTTGTCTTCTTTTCTTTTTCTTTTGTTCCTTTTTTCTTTTCTTTTTATGTTTGTTTTTTCAAGATAGGGCTTCTTTGTGTAGTTCTAGCTATTTTGGAACTATCTCTATAGACCAGAATGGCCTCAAACTCAGAGATCCACCTGCCTATGCCCCTCCCTAGTGTTGTGACTAAAGGTGTGTGCCGCATGCCTGGCCTACTAGGTTTTCTTAATGCTTTCTGGAGAATTGTTAAAAACTGAAATGAAAAGAAAAATAGTTAAAAACAAACAAACAAAAAAGGAAGACACTAAAATAATTGTAAAATGTATTTTTATAAATTCATTTTTATTAGATATATTTATTTTATGTGTGTGGGTATATTTTATGCACCATATGTATGCAGAGCCAACAGATGTCAGAAGAATGTGCTGGATCCCCTAGAAATGTAGTTATGGATGTTTTTGAGCCACCATATGGATGCTGGGAATTGAACCTAGGTACTCTTTGTGGCTGAGCCATTGCTCAGTACCAATTGTAAAGGTTTTTTTTTTTTTTTTTTTTTTTTCTGTTGCTAAGTGCAAGCTTGTTTTTGTCAGAGCATAACCTTCTTCAATTGAACCTGGGTACTCTTGCTGTAGTCCCAGTTGTAAAATTTTTTACTGTTGCTAAGTGCAAGCTTGTTCCTGTAAGTACATAACCTCCCTCAGTAGCATATACTGCTCTTGTTTCTAACTTCACAAAAGAAAATCACTTAGGATTTCCAATAAACTTGTAGTATAATGGTATACTGATATAAACTACATTGCCACATTCCAAAATTTATTATTTATTTCTCTTCTTCCTTCCTTCCTTCCTTCCTTCCTTCCTTCCTTCCTTCCTTCCTCCCTCCCTCCTTCTCTCTCCCTCTCTTTTGGTTTTTCTGAGACAGGGTTTCTCTGTGCAGCCCTGGGTGTCCTGGAACTCTCTCTGAAGACCAGGCTTGCCTCTAATTCAGAGATCCTCCACCTCTGCTTCCAGGGTGCTGGGAAGACATGCACCACCACCACCTGACTCAAGTATTCTCACAATCTATCTGTTAGTAGCATTTTTTTTTTTTTTTTGGAAAGTATCTCTTGTGACAAACCAGAGGTAGTGTTGACACACAGTAACTGTATAACCTCAGCATTTTGAAATGTTTTTTATCTTGAAATAGGCCTTCCCCAATTCCTTCAAGGGAGTTTGCTTTTGTTACTATGTTCCTTGTATGTTTGCCTAGGTTTCCTGTATGGTAGGGGAGCACTTATGCTACTTCCCCAGTCCTCTGGATAGCCTTGGATTTAAAATACTCCTGCCTGAGCCTCCTGAGTATCTGACATGACAGGACTTTAGGATAGACCTGGCTGACTTCTTAGAGTCTCTGAATTCTGGTTTTCTCTGCCTGTCTCTTCATCTTTGTAGTTGCTCACCTTCATTCACTTTCACCCTCTTACTACCTAAGTCCCATCGTAGACCCTTTCTTCTCCAGGAACCCAAAACTTCTGACTCACATGCATTGATGAAAACACTGGCTTCAAATTCTACAGTCTGTATGACCTTGGGCATGGACATGTAATCACTCCTTAGCTACTGCAACTATAAGTCAGGAGTGATAATAAGTAACAATGGTGGTTGTAGTTCATTGCTTTTTACATTTATGAATGCCGGCCTTAGCTTGACTTGTTTCTGGCCAGCTTTCCTGAAAGTATCCTGCCTACCTTTTGCCTCTGGCCTTTTATCTTTCTCTATTTCTGTATACCTTTCTTTACTTCTTTCCCTGTGGCTTGCTGTGTAGCTGGGTGGCTGGACCCTGGAGTCTTCCTCTTCCTCTTTCCCACTCCTTAATCTTCTTCTCTTCCAAGACTTTTCTTCCTATTTATTCTCCCTGCCTGCCAGCCCCACTTATCCTTTCTCCTGTCTTGCTATTGCATAGCTTCACAGAGTTAAACAGATGCAACACCAAAGAATGCAACAGAGACAGAGTGGATCTCTTTGAGTTCAAGGCCACCCTCAGTTACACGAGATTTATCTGGTCTAAAAGAGAAACATAGCCACACAATGGTGCCTCACACTTTTAATCTCAGTATTTGAGAGTCACATGCCTTTAATTTCAGAACTAGAGCAGTGGAGACAGGAGTAATATGGCTGGGCAGAGAGAGGAATATAAGGTAGGAGGAGACAGGAGCTCATTGTATTTAGTTTGAACATTGGTACAGAGAGATGCAGTCTGAGGACAGGATCACCCCTTTGGTCTGAACACTGGTAGAGGTAAGAACTCTAGTGGCTGGCTGCTCTGCATCTCTGACCCTTCAGCTTTCACCTCCTGATAGCTGATTCTGAGTTTTTATTATTAACAATTTGAATTTGTTCCTTGCCAAGTGGAGCTCTCCATCAGAGAGTTATTCATCTGGTGGCTTGGCCTGTTGAACACTAGTTGTCATCTGCTCTATACTCCTCATAACCTCTGGCAAACATGTCATCCAGGGATTAGTGAGACTTTGTCTCAAAACACAAAACAGAACAAAAAGCCAGGATCCTACTTTGTAGTCCTGGTTGGTCTCTTACTTGTGCCTCAGTGTCCTCAGTGTTGGGATTGCAGGTACGAGCCATCACACTTGGCTTTCTGTTATGTGTTCCAACATGTTAGAGAAATTGCAAAGATAAAGGCTTGAAGAATGTGTGTCAGGAGTACCCATGTGTGAATCATAACTTGTGCACCTGTTCCACACCTCTGCAAGCCTCAGAGAGTGCACTGGGGTTTAGAATTAAGTTCAGTAAGTGTGCGTAGTATAGGCTAGGCATAGCACAGAACAAAGCACTGTGGACTCATCATGGATTGAGAACAGATGTTGCTTTGTCCTGATGCTACCCACCTTTCAGGAGACTGATAGTTTGGGTTATCACACTGATGAACACAGAGGAACAAAGGAGGATACGCGTTTCCTGTGAAGGCACAGGACTTTTACTTAGGGAATTCTCCCTAAAAATGTAAATGCACCAAGAGAAAACTAGGCAAAGTACAGAGGATTTTCAGAGAGTGACAAAACTACATGTGTGATGCCCAGTGGAAGTAGAGAGACCACCACGTGGGTCCCTATCTCCAGGTACAACAAACAACAAAAAACAGAGTTTTATGACTTGTGGTCAGACTGGACAGGTAGATGGAAAGGGAGTTACAGAATAGAGCATCTCTACTCTGTGCAGTACATACCAGACTCTAGGGAGAGCAAGAAGCAGGATCTCATTCTGTAGCTCAGGCTGGTCTGGAATTTGTGTAATTCTTCTGCCTCTGCCTCCCAAGTGCTGATACTACAAGGGTGAGTCACAAGCCTAGCTAATTCCAGGCCATCTAAGGCTGTTGTATTTAATGATTGTTGCAGAATGTAGAATGGATTTTAAAACGTAAAGTCATGGGTGCCTGGTGTGATAGTCGTCGACTTTAATTCCAGCCTGTGGTAGGCTATATTGGTCTACATGTAGAACTCCAGCGAGGACTACTGCCGTCCTGTCTCAAAAAAGAAAAACAACAACAAAAACCGCCATCAACTGTTTTGCTGCTTTTTATACCTTTATCCTGCCAGAATTCACTTGGGACATGGCATACTCTGTTATGTAGCTCTGGCTGTCCTGTAGACCAGGCTGGCCTCAATCACAGATCCACCTGCTTCTTGCCTCACCAGTGCTAGGATTAAAGGAATGCGCCATCATACTGTTTTTGCCAGAATATTTTGAATCTGAGGTCTGGTGTGATTCAGCCTCTAAGAAGATTAAATAAACTACCATTAAGACAGAGTTTATTCTGCCAGTTTATTCAAGAGCAGCATTTCCTCAGATCTTTTATGGGCACAGGGAGGTAATTTTGGCAGGAAATGCTGAACATAGCTCTGCATCCCAAGAGACCCTGTCTCTGCTGTCCCCATGATCTCTTAGGGCAGCAATATCAATTGTGTTCCACACTGGGAGAAAACAGTGAAGTCCACTTTCCAGAGTGTTTGTTAGTACAGTAGAAACACCTTCTAAGGCATGCTTTAGTGATAAACACTCAGCAAGACACCAATCCTCTTCACTTCTTGTTTCTTAGAAATCCTGCAAACTGAACAAATTTTAAACTGGCTCCAGAAATGGTTGAAGGGTTTAAACTCTCCCACTCTCACAACTGAGTTTAGGTTTCAGGTCTCTGAGAGGGGGGAACAGGTGTCTCTACCATGAAGGGCCATTTATCGACAAATTACATTCAGGGCTAAGGAAGAGAACACAAACAAGGCCTGAGTCAGCACCACAGAATCTCAAGGCCAAGTCCTCAGCCTTCTTTATGGGTCATGTCTAGACTTGACAAGCTTATGCAAATACGCCCAAAGATAAAACCTCAGTCAATTAAAAGTATACTGATGTAACTGATGCTTGCTTAACCAATTACATTTGAGATGACCTCACTATCCCTGAAACTCCCCTTAGCTGTGCTTAAAATGAGCCTACACAGTCCTCTCAGGGTTGTCTCCATTTTGTATGGGTGAATGACCCTGCATATGCCAGTATAAGTGTCAGATTCAGCAGACTTGTCCAGTCCACCAGTCCATGCTTGAAAGAAGAAGGGGGATTAAGGAAAAAAAAAAAAAAATAGACAAGAAACAGAAAATAGAGTTGGGAGGGCATCCAGTGAATAATGTGAGCAGCCCCAAGTTTATTGCTTCAAATTCTTATATACCCCTATCAAAAGTGGGGAGGGCTATAGACTTCCTTACCATGACACAAGGAACAAACAGAGGTAATTATTTCCTTAATACCTAAAACATCAAGTAACCATGACTTAAACCAGATACCTGTTGTCTAGGCAAGACATACAATAGCCACATCTTAGGCCAAACATCCTGTGGTTTAACCTTGAAGGAGCAATAATAGGCTCAAACTCTCTGACCTTAAGTCAAGGTAGAACAGAGACACTTTTGTGTGCCCTCCCCCCCCTCCAGGATCCTTCTCAAGCCAACCATCATGTTGGATGGATGAAGGGCCCAAGTTAATGGGGTTAGCTCATTAAACAATAACAGAGTCTTTGCTTTTGCATTGCAATGGGTCTCTTGGTGATTTTGGGAGTTCAGAATGTGGGCACAACAGATGCACTCAGCAGAGACAGGTACACTGCTGTGAGTTTCAGGCAAACCTAGGCTACTTCTCTAAAGAGGAGTAGAGGAAAGAAAGGGAGAAGGAAATGAGGGAAGGACAGACAGAAAGTCACAAAGAGGAAGAGAGTTACCTTGGAAGCTGATGAAAGGCATTCATGGTGGCACATGTCTGTAATTCCAGCACTCTAGAGGCTGAGGGAGGGGACTTGTCAGAAGTTCAAAGTTACCCTGGGCTACATAGTGAGATCTAGGCCATCTTGTGTTACAGAAAGAAAAAAACTAAAGACTTGGAAATTTCTTACTTGAATCTTAACACATAGCCCTGGCTGGCTAAAACTTGCAATAAATAATCCTTCACACCTCTAATCAAGTTTGGCTTAGACCACCAGTCTTGAAAACCTGTATGTGCGTGCTGGGGGTGGGGTGGTGGTGGGGTGGTGGTAGGGTAGGAGTGGGGTGGAGGGGGATGGCGTGGGGAGGTGTGGGGGAGTGGGGGTGTGGGGTGTGTGTGTGGGGGTAGGGATGGGATGGAGTGGCTGGGTTGGGATGTAGAGGTTGTTGTAAGATGGTAGCAAAGAAAAGATCCTGAGAGACTCAGATAGAATTGACAGTAAAGAAAGAGGGGACAGATACTTCACATGCTGTGATGGTGAAATCAAAAAGACTTGTAATGATGTGAAGGGAGTTATTAGGTGAGTGGAGCTGGATCTAACCCAACTTTAGAGAGGATTGTTGCAGAATGTCTTAGTTACTGTTCTGTTGCTATAAAGAGACACCATGACCAAGGCAGCTTATAGAAGAAAGCATTTAACTGGGAGCTTGCTTACAGTTTCATAGTGTTGGTTAGTTCATGACTATCCTGGTAGGAAGCATGGCAGCAGACAGGCAGGCATGGTGCTGGAGCAGTAGATAAGAACTTACATTCTGATCCACAGGCAGAAGGCAGAGAGAGAGAGAATGAGACTGGGCCTGCCTTGGATTTTGAAAACTCTAAGCCCATCTCCAGTGAAATACCTCCTCTAGTAGGCCACACCTCCTAAGTTTTCCTAAACAGCCCACCAGTTGTGAACCAAAAATCTAAATATATGGGCTTCTGAGCATCATTCTCATTCCAACCATCACAGTGAATTTGGCTCATGACACATACATGTCTGAGACTTGGTCAAAACTCCATTTGAAGATGAATATCTGGGATGAGCAGCTACTTATGGGCAGCAAAGTAGATGGATAAATTGCTAGTGTCTCAGGAACCACACTTCAGGCACCTCTCAGAGCTGGAAAGTGTCAAGATGCATGAGGTTTTTTTTGTATGTGATCATGACTAAGAGGTGGGCTCAGACAGCCTAAAATTTAACTATCTGTGTTTGATGGACACTTCTAAGATTCTGAGCTCCTTAAGTGGAACTGTAGACTAGCCTCTGTGTTAGGCATAAAAGAAAACATTACAGCAAACCACAAGGATAGTGGACTGCAGCTAGTCTGGAGAGTGCCAGTGTTTGGAAGCCATTTTCTGTAGTGTGGTTATTTTAGTATTTATTTTAATTTTATAGTAGTGGCAATCTAACAGGGCCTTGAGCAAGCCAGGCAAGCTTTCTGTCACTGAATTTTTTCCCCCAACTTAAGTGTCAGTCTTCTGGCACACCACATCATCTTTTATGTTCAGCTTAAAAAAAAAAAAAAAAGCTAAGAAGTCATTAGGCCATTACAGGCAGACAGGAGAGGAAGCCTCATGAAGTTTAATACTCTGCTTGCAGGATTCTGTGACCCTTATTAAGGAAGGGAGATTGGGCTTTTACAGAGTCTAACATAGTCTGAAAATACATCTTAGACTATAAAAAATAGAAAAAAAGAAAATAAAACATGCATGTCTTAATATTTTGGAGTCTGATGTCTTTTTCAATTATTCTATGCAAAATATGCCTCAATTGACTTAAAGACCTCAAGCTCAAAAATATTTTTTTTTCTTCAGTGGTTTTGCTACCAATTACCTTCTTTTAAAAAAGTAGGATCTTGCTATATATCAGAAGCTGGTCTCAAACTCCTGATCCATTCACTTCCATGTCCCCAATGGTAGAACTGTTGGCATGCATTATCACCTGCAATGTGCTTAAAGTTCATAAATTGCAACGTGCTTAAAGTTCATAAATTATCGTTACTTCTTCTCAAACAGTGTAGTGAAAGGGAGCAAACCTCAGTTAGTCTAGACTGACTATGCATCTCTAATGTTATGATTTGAAAACCAAAGTTCTGTCGTGTTCTAAGGAATTATTTGAAAGCTTTTCTTTAATTACTCCACTTCCCATCTCCATCTTAAAATGCAATGCTGTTTGGTTTCTCAGAAAAGTTTAAAAAGCTGGATGTGCTCCACCCTATAGGATGTGAAGAAAAACACTGCAATTTAGACAGTAAGGGTACTGAGATTAATCATGATCCAACATAAAAAGGCCCCGCTGGGATTTGAACCCAGGATCTCCTGTTTACTAGACAGGCGCTTTAACCAGCTAAGCCACGGAGCCACCACTGAAAACGGTTGTAGTTATGTATTATTTGAATATGATCTCACACATTAGTAAGGCTCAGCAATCCTGGAAAGCAGCTTGGAAACGACAAAGATCAAAAATATCAGTCACAACCAAAGAAGAACGTTCTCTTAAATGGTTGCATGTAATATCTGGATTGATGCAACGACCTCACGTTGACAAATGCTTTTGCTGAAGCCAGAGAAAATCTCATCTCATCCATTGCTGTGTCGGGTCCGCATCTGAGGGTGTGTAGTTGAGGATATGAGCCGAAACGGTAGGCGCTGCGGGAGGGAGGGGAAAAAAACAAAACAAACAAAAAAACCGTTAGCAGGCTTGGTTCATCTGGTTTAAGGGAAAGCAAAAACAAAGAACCCCAAACATTTCTTTGGAATGCACAGCGCTCCTTAAGGGCAAATATAGTACAAAATAAATTTATATGAATATTTACGCTGATACTCAAACATCAAGGATCCTTCATAGGTGAGACCAAAAGTGCCGGTTGGCCGGTTAGCTCAGTTGGTTAGAGCGTGGTGCTAATAACGCCAAGGTCGCGGGTTCGATCCCCGTACGGGCCAGTAAGGCGTGGTGGCTTTTGCACTTCGCATTTAGTTCTGGAAGTTCTTTCTGGTTTGACCTAGTTTAACATACCTCGTTTCAGGAATATACTTTGTTCTTATCACTATTGTGCTGGTGATCTGTGGCCCTTGGGTATCCTAGCAACTGGTAAGCTTTCTTTCTGAGCTCTTTCTCATTATTCTGCACGGCCTATGTTCTGCGCACCTGGCTATTTTCACTCCCACTGGCTCTGTACATCAGTAGGTTTGTTCTTCGTTGTCTTAGAATGCTCTCCTCCCTAATAGCTCCTAACCTTGAGTCCTGGTGAGCTATATCGCCCCCTTCCCTTATTTTTGCTGTTATCTTCATGCAATCACAGGCAATACTTTATTCCTTGAAGTGAAGCTTTGGGTCATTCTCATCTTTTAATTGTTGGATCCTTGGTGCCCAGTCTGGTACATAATAGGTATCTTATATATATATTCGTTGAATGAAGGATGCTAGACAAAACAGGAAGACACATTATAAAAAAAAAAGTTAAAGTTCTCAGTAGATTTTATCACTGTAGGAAGTGGAAACATTCAGAGAAGAAAGGTAAATACACTCAAGAGGTAACGCACGGTAGAATTAAAATATGAAATCAGACTGTCAGTCGTGGTCATGTGTATTCACACAGACTGGTCGCAGTTGGACAGTGGGCTGAGAAAGTGGGATGTAACCCTTTCTGTTAGTTTTTGTCAGCTTGACAAACTGCAATAACGTGAAAAAAGGGAACCCAGATCAAGGCATTGCCTCCATCAGAGTGGCCTGTGGGGCATTTCCTTGATTTGTGATTGATGTAGGAGGGCCAAACTCACTGTGAGCCTTGCCACAGGTGGCCTTGGGCAGGTGGGCTTTAGTCTGTATAAGAAAGCTGACTGGGTATGAAGGATTGAAGCAAGCCAGAGAACAGAATTTCTTTCCGGTCTATGCTTTAGTTCCCACCTGCAGGTTCCTACCATGGTTCCAGACCAGAATTCCCGCAAACATGATGAGAGCATACCATTTCCTCCTCCAAGCTGCTTTCGGTTATGGTGTTTTATCACAGTAACAAAAACAAGCATTTGAGTCTCAGAGGCTAGATTTGCCTGGGATGCAGAATTAGAAGATAGGCCGGAACCAGTGCCAGGCACTGTGCCACCTCACCAGAAGACACGTTCCCATGATGACAGACAATCAGACACTTAGGATGATGCATTCATTGCAGTTCCGTAGAACGTATTCGACCTGTATCTGCCCAGTGAATGAAGGACACTGATTGAACAGAGTTCTACATGGAGAAACCTCAGAAAACCTTGCCAGGATAAGATTTAGGAAACAGGGCAGTAACTTTCTAGTAAAGTGGTTAGGTTTGGGAAGAGAAAGTCAGTTGAAACATAAGGGAAACACTTTGATTTTATCCATCTCTGCCTCTGCCTTTAAAGCCTACAGTTTTGTCATTGTCACATGCAAAATGCTGTCACCATCTTTAACTCTGACTTGGTATGGGGATGATGTGATCTAAAGCACGTTGACAGATGAGATTCCTTGAGTTCAATTTCTTGGGTACTGAATCTTCAAAGACGATTCTCCCGAACTTGAATATCCAGATATTTAAGACGAAAGCTGCCGGTCCCCGATATAAAGCAGATGCATCGGGAAAAAAAAAAAAAAATAACAACCAACCAACAAAAGACAACCTGTTCAGAGTGCACACCTGTAATCCTAGCACCTGGAGGCAGAAAAACTTCCAGTTTTATATGACCCAACAGACTCCTTCTCTAACTTGCTCATGCCCCCGGTTTGATCACAGTCTGCTGTTGCACTCTTGTGCCAACATTAGAGTGGCGAAGGCAGAAAGATCTCTGTGACCCCGAGGTCAACCCTGGAGAAAATAGCGTGCTGTGTAGTCCCAGCCCTGTGGAGAAGGAGGCTTCCGGGTCTCCTCCAGGACCGGTGGCATTTCTTTGCAAATCAAGGAAAAATAAAGATTTTCCTAGGTTGTTGGAGGTGATCCGGAAGAGCGATTTCTTAAGCTGGAAGAAAAGAATTCGCCGTCACACTCATCCTGTTTAAACAAGAATCTACACATGATTTTGCCCAGGTGTATCTCTTCTAGTAGAGAAATGTGTTCGGCTCCCATGCCACTCACAACTGGGATGGCCGAGTGGTTAAGGCGTTGGACTTAAGATCCAATGGGCAGATGCCCACGTGGGTTCGAACCCCACTCCCAGTAGGAGTGACTGTTGCTTATGTATTTCTGCTTCCCACTAGTAGTTTTGAAGTAAAAGTACATATCCATCCCATTAACAAACAGGAGTGTTACTGTGTTTATTTTCTTAGTTTGCAACAAGCCCTGGTAGCTCGGGCTGGCCTCGCTTTCGTCTCAGCTCTTCTGCATCTCCCAAGCAGTGGGCACAGCTGCTCTGTCTTCACGTTTCGCCACTGGCAGTCGTCTGTGGGTGGTTTTCAACCACAGTCCTCTCAGGTTTCCAATGTGAGGGGAACTTTGCCCGAGTTTTTAATGTTCTGAGAGGACTACCCGGACTTTTGCACTTTTTGTCTTTACAGAAATGAGCTCCGGTTCTCTGCAGTTTGCAGACCCAGAATTCCCCGAATGAAGAAAAGGCCAGGTCCCCCGAGGGAGCGGGAGACTCCTGCTGAAACAGCTAATAAAATTTCACTGTTAGCCTTTCTCCCATCCTTCCTCAGAGGGATCTATATCCCTTTACTGGGGTAACTGTATAGACAGACCATCCTTTGTAGGTGCTATTGGATACTGGTTCTGAATCGGCACTCCATCGTGGTTGACCACGATGTGGCCCTTCAGTTAATGTAGAGACCCAGGCAGGTCATTCGGTTAATGGAGCTTCGGCTGAAGTCCAACTTCCAGCGTGTTCCTCACATCTGACCAGCTTTGCTCCTAGATGAGGTTGTGCAGACGCCTGTCTCGTGACAGTGGCTAGATCGATACTGGATCTTCTGGATTTAGGTAGGTCCTGGCCTCCCAGGCCACTGAGGCAAGCTTCCAGCACCTCAACACCTTCAGTGGATGACGCTCTCCACATAGCGCCACCATCTCAGCAAACCACAAATAAAACGGAAACCAGCTAGACTCCTTGTTGGATTTTCTTCAAGGCAACTGTTTTTAGCAAGTGGGGGTTCCCCAAAGGCCGACCGAGAAAGGTCAGGACCAAACTAAAACAACAACAACAACAACAATAAAACAAAATCAACAAAGAGCCCTCTTTTCAAAGATAGTGCATGAGGGAAAATTACAAAATGCTAAACCCCGGAGCAGACAAAGGAAGAGGTCCTTGGGAAAAGGCGGGTGGGTTTCATACCCACGGGAACTTCTTGGACACAACCAGCCAGATGGGAAGACCTAATTCAATCAATTTTCCAAAGCCGATAGGCATCCTTGAGTCTGCAGGGTAGCTGACCTTATGACCTTCTGCGGAGCACCGGTGGATCTGGTACCTGGGACATCAGCAGAGGCTCTGAGACTAGCAGAGCGTGTACTCCCTGTTGTCTCCAGAGCCACCCTCTCAGATCCTGCTGAGGGCACACAATGACCAAGACTAGGAAGAACTAGTTCAGAGGTTCTGTCTCCTCCTTCCTGCATAGCAAAGAAGGGAACAATTGCCCTCAGTCTTTGCTGACTGTGTGCATGGTTAAAAACAATACCCAAACAAACAGCCCCCACCCCTGGAAATCTTCAGTTAGACCACAGATGGCTAGTGTTTTCCACAGGTTTGGCTTCTGCCAGGGCAGAGCCTTCTACAGGTAAGAGTGGACTTCCAGGAAGGTGCCCAAGAATGGGGGTTGGGGAGTGGTGTGTGTGTGTGTGTGTGTGTGTGTCTGTGGCTGGTGGGGTGGCTGAGTGGAATCTTTCTTCCCCCAGGTGAGTTCTTAACGAAAATTAGAAGAGCATAGAACCTCATGTCCACCTTTGACTCAGTCAGGCATTTCTTTTCTTTTTTAATTTAAATGCTCGTGTGTATTCTTTTCCAGGAATAAGGAGAGCCCAGGAATGTGCCTTTCCTCACTCACAGCTGCACATTGTTTCTAGCAATTGAGGAGGCTCCCTGAGGTATCTGTTTCTGACTTTGGGCCTGCTTGGACCTGTGAGCTCAGGTTTCTGAGGAATGCTAGAGCTGCTTGTGAATGAGTCTGGTGTGTGGGATTAGGGGTTGGTTAAGACTGGGACACATGTAAGGTTCAAGGAATAAGATTACCCAATAATGAAAAACCTAGATGGTCCCACCAAGATTTGAACTGAAATCACTGGATTCAAAATTTAGAGCACCAATCCTTACATCATAGGCACAGGGCCAGCTGGCATGTTGTCCTGAGAAGATTTTCCAGTGGGAACTGAACTCATCCCTCTGCCTGCAGATTTTTAAATGTCATTTTTCACTGAAACTCTACTGCCCTCTCGAGGCATGTGTTGACAACACGTGGGTAGTTTGGCTTCTCTGAAGCATAAAACTGACTTTTCATCACATTTTGCAGGGCAAGGTCAAAGAGGCCAAAGTCTTTCGGTCCAAGGACGGTTCTGCCTCATAGCATGATCCCGAGCCCCTCCCATCTCTGGCGAACGTCCTGTCCGGTTTTCTGGGGAACCTGTCCGGCAGGGAAATCCTTGCTCGCCTGTGCCCTTCCATCGAAGCATCCTCTCAAAGGCAGGGCAGGGCTGGGCAGGGCCTGTATGACTGTTTCTTTTATTCTTTATTTCTTTCAGTCTGCGGTAGTGGTTAAGAGCTAGTGGCTTGGCTGCTTTGCTTATCTGACCATCAACTCGAACCCCAATATCAGTCTGTGTTTTTATTATTCGTGTCGCATACCTCCTTAGTGGGGAGGGCTCATGAATCACCTTCTCCTCCGCATAGGATGCTGTGCAAGCAACCACAGCTGCTGTGAGTCCCTGAGCGTGGCGGCCCTATCACACCCAGAGAAAGCTGCTTCACTCTAGTCTTCCCTGACTTCCGGCCCTCACAGTCTTCCTGCCCCCTCTTCCACAATGGTCCCCGAGACTTACTTAGTTATGAGTGTTTGATAGAGATGTCCCACTTGGCACATATTCTTTGCATTTTCACAACTTGTTGATTTTCTGTGTTAACCACCGCCTATAGGGCATAAAGAAATGTCTCTGAAGAGGCCTGAGAGCTGTGCCAATCTATGGGTAGTAAGTTATGAATTTAGAGGGCAGCTTGATCCTATGTCCATTTCACAGAATAATAGTATTAGGTCCTCTCCTGGGGCCTCTGAGCTCCCCGATGATGGCTTCTTGGCCAGATTTATAGTATCTTCTAATGGAGCCATCCTTAAATCCAATCAGGAAATGGTTGTTCTCCCTTATAATATGTGTGCCTTTATTACACCCCTGGGCATATCTTGCTATACAACTCCGGTCTTACCAGGAAGTTATGATGGCCAACCAGAAGCGATAGCTGTATTTTTTGGGTGGGGGTGAGGGCTGTCTCTGGTATACCTCCTATTGACTACTCAGTAGATGTTTCCCACTTCTGGCAGTAGGTTTTTAATATCAGATGCCTATGGCTTCTGGGAGGAGTGTCAAACCCTCTGTAGTAGGTAGCTCCCATTTAGTTCTTTCCCTGTAATAATCATTTCGCCTTAGTCTGCACTGTTTATTTGTTTTTCCTGTTGTAGAAATTGTCTTTTTGAATCATAAAGCTTCTTGAAAACAGGGTGGTTTTCTACCCCTAACAAGTTCCTGTTCAGGGTTAGTGGTCAAAGGGACTACTGTCTGCGTACCTGTGCTACCACCTCTGTGGCCTCAACATCTCAGACGTTTGCCCTTTGTCACCAAGGGTCTAAAAGTTGTGACTTCTGTCTCACTTCATACGAGGGCCCTACTTTGGAGGGTTAGATTCATCTGCTTAGTCACGCCGGTAGGTTTTCTTGTTTTTCTCCTCTCTTCTTGTGACAGTTCCTACAAAAGTGAAAGTCTTCTACTAAGAATTTTTTTTTATTTCCTATCCATACAAACACTGATGTTCCAGGTCAGTGTTTCCAAGTAAGTTCTGTCCAAGTAAATTCTAGGGAACACCACTGAGGAAATTCGATGCTACATGTCCTCAAATGTGTTATTGTTTTTAAATTTAAATTTAATTTTTCTTTCCTTCCGCCACCCCTTCAGATTTGAAGGGCAAAGAGATAGAATTTGATCATAATATTTGTGGAAATAAAATAGTCCTATTATTTCAACTCTTTCTAGCCTCCCTAATGTTTTCCAGATATGGGGAAAAAAAAAAAAAATCATGATTCCAAATGTACAATGACATAGATACTCCAACAAGTTTCATTACAGGTACATGTGCACAATTGTACTTGGCATACTTAAAATCTCAAAGTTTTGTGACTAGAAAACTTCAGTGTATTGCTGAGTCAAGTCATAATCGTATTACAGCTTTTACAGAAAGAAGTACAGCCATTTTCACTAGAATTTTTTAGGTTTTAGAATTTTCCTTATATTCCTCAGATACAAGGACCCTAATACAGCCTACTTGGTACATTTGATTATTGGATCTTTCCTTTTATTTTCATTTGTGTGAATGTATTTTTATCCGTGTGAATGTATGGCATGTGTGTGGGTGCCCTAGGTGGGAAGTGGGTGTTGGATGCTGAGGAGCTGGAGTTGTAGCTTATTAGCTGTGCAAACTTGGGCAATTTCTTAATGTCACTGAACATGTGTCTTGTGATCTGGAGTTTAGGGCACAAGTGTGATTTACCTTACAAGGGTGCCCTGAAGATAAAGTGACAGTCTGGGTGTGGTGGCATACACCTTTAATCCCAGCACCTTGGAAGCAGAGGCAGAGGCAGAGGCAGAGGCAGAGGCAGAGGCAGAGGCAGAGGCAGAGGCAGAGGCAGGTGGGTGTTTTTAGTTCGAGGCCAGCCTAGTATATACAAAGCAAGCAAGTTGCAGGACAGAGAAACCCTGTCATGAAGAACAACCAGAAAATGAAATGACATAGCAACTATGAAGGATTTTAAAATCATGACATAGCACACTGCAAAGGTCCATGTCAGCATCTGTGTTGTTGTGGATCAGATTGCGTCTAGTCTTGTGAATTACAAACTGTGCCACTGAAAGAGACAACAAAGGCAAAATAAAAGAAAATTAACCTTTTACATGTTTTTCCTTTTCTTTTCTTTTTCTTTGTCTAGCCCCGCCTGTCTTGAAACTCGCTCTGTAGACCAGGCTGGCCTCAAACTCACATTCTCCTGCCTCTGCCTTCCCAGTGCTGGGACTAAAGGCGTGCACCACCACCGCACTGCAACACGTTTTCAAAAACATATATATCAGAGATTGAATTTCAGGGTGTGAAGGATACATGCATACTTAACTCCGATAGCTATTACTACATTTTCCTTCAAAGTTTTTTGTTTGTTTGTTTGTTTGTTTGTTTGTCCCCCCCCCACCCCCCCCCCCCACCCCCCGCCTCCCGCCTCCCACCCCCCGCCCCCCGCCCCTTCTTCTTTTATCAATTTACAGGCTACCAGCATGGCTGAGCACAATGGTCAGGGAGGCTTATTCATGATTTTCCGTTTCTATCCTATCAAGATTATTAGGTGAATAGTAGACATGTTTACTACATAGCAAACGGCCTAGGCGATAGAGGTGGCTTTGGTGGTTAGCAAGAACACTAAAAACTGTACTTTAGCATCTTGAAAAGTCACTAATTGGGAGAAAGTGAGATGTTAACTTACTGGTCACTAAACAAAACCCAGTGATTTCGCCTACTCTTTGCAGGTGTGGGTGATGCTCTGAAGGCATATTTATTCTACAGAGGAACACCCAGTGACTAATAAAGCTGGGACCTAAAGCTATAGTCTTTCCATTCCTAAACCAACCTAGGTTGTAAGGTTCTTATTTTCCTTCAGTTTTGACACCTACATCTTGGTAGGTAACAAGCGCAAAAGCATCTCGGTGGATCTTTTTCCTTGCCTAAAATACTTACACTTCTCTTTACCCTGGAAATACAGACAGCAACCCAGGGAACCAATAGCCTGCAATATTCCCCGACCGATCGTGTCCCGGAGTACTCACTGATCCTCCAAGCAAATACGGTTAATATTTACTGTGTCCGCTTATTCATTTGGGTGCCCCGTCTCCCAGCAGAAGATTTCACTGCCCCAAAGCATCCCCTTTAAGGAAAATGAACAGTTGCCTTACTCACTGCCCTAACCATTTTAGGTTTGCCAACAATTTTCAGCATGGCCCGGTAAGTAACGCCAAGACCAGGGACCTTAGCAGCTGCCTTTCCCGTATCCTTCACTTATTGGCAATCAATATTAACAGGCAGAGCAGAGCGTCTCCTAGGAAACCCGGTACCGTAAACCCAGGACGGGAGGGAGGAGACCTGCTGAACGCTAAAAGCAACAAAAAGTTAACACGTCCTCACGTACAGTACAGTACCTGAAACGGACTGGCTACAGGAAGACGTATGTGCAGCAGCTTCTTTTCGTTGAAAACTGTAGGTGGCTCTGAAAAGAGCCTTTGTGTCAAGAGCGAGTTCACCGAGCTCACTTGGAGCTGGTGTACTTGGTGACGGCCTTGGTGCCCTCGGACACGGCGTGCTTGGCCAGCTCCCCGGGCAGCAGCAGGCGCACGGCCGTCTGGATCTCCCGGGACGTGATGGTCGAGCGCTTGTTGTAATGCGCCAGGCGGGAAGCCTCGCCCGCGATGCGCTCGAAGATGTCGTTGACGAACGAGTTCATGATGCCCATGGCCTTGGAGGAGATGCCCGTGTCGGGGTGCACCTGCTTCAGCACCTTGTACACGTACACCGAGTAGCTCTCCTTGCGGCTGCGCTTGCGCTTCTTGCCGTCCTTCTTCTGCGCCTTGGTCACGGCCTTCTTGGAGCCCTTCTTCGGGGCGGGCGCGGACTTTACAGGCTCAGGCATCTTGACAGACCAACTCCTGGAGCTCCAACGGCCAGAGTGCCGGCCGGTACCTTTTTATAAGCCGTTATTCAAATGAGTCTTAGAAAGTTCCACTTGTGATTGGGCGATGCGTCTGTGACGTCATCTAAAGCTATGGCCCAATCGAAATACGCGTTGGCACAAACCCTTCCCATTGGTGTAAATGAGAAGAAGAAGCCAGCCAATCGCACGGGTTCTTTTTCGCGCCCAGAGGACACTATAAGGGCCAAGCTCTTGCCCCTTCAGACTCTACTCAGTTGTTGAACGGCTGTTCCTTTTCTGCCATGTCTGGACGCGGCAAGCAGGGCGGCAAGGCTCGCGCCAAGGCCAAGACCCGATCCTCCCGGGCCGGCCTGCAGTTCCCCGTGGGCCGTGTGCACCGCCTCCTCCGCAAGGGCAACTACTCGGAGCGGGTGGGCGCCGGCGCCCCGGTGTACCTGGCGGCCGTGCTGGAGTACCTGACTGCCGAGATCCTGGAGCTGGCCGGCAACGCGGCCCGCGACAACAAGAAGACGCGCATCATCCCGCGCCACCTGCAGCTGGCCATCCGCAACGACGAGGAGCTCAACAAGCTGCTGGGCCGCGTGACGATCGCGCAGGGCGGCGTCCTGCCCAACATCCAGGCCGTGCTGCTGCCCAAGAAGACCGAGAGCCACCACAAGCCCAAAGGAAAATGAGCTGCTAATTCGACCAAAATCACTCCAAAAGTCAGACCAACGGCTCTTTTCAGAGCCATCCACAAATGTCTTTTTGAAGCGCTGGACACTTGTACAGCACAACGACAGTTTGTGCAGTTACATTTTCTTAGGACTGCGATTTGTGCCCTCGGGACAGTGTTGTGGCAAGTTTGGGCCTACGTTTTAGAACCTAAGGTTTAGTCTATCTACATTTCCCTGACAGCTTCCCATCTGGGGTTTACCATTAGGCGTCACATAATAGTTCGTAGTTGTCTCTCTTGTGTACTTAAGTCACACCTGTTTCAACTATGGAGTTAAAGCATTTAAGTGTTGACAATCTCTTGGTTGCCGCGTTTATGTTTTAAACCCAGAAGCTGCGGAGTTTGTATTTTTCCCGACACAGGCTTTTCAGTGCGTAGGCCTAGCTGTCATGGAGCTCACCCTGGCCTCCTGCTGAACACATCCGCCTTGGGGGTCACCGGGGCGGGCTAACAAACTTGATTTGTGTTTGTTTTTCGAGGTCGGGGTTCTCTGTGAAGCCAGGGCTGACCAAGCTGGCCAGATCCGCCTGCCTCCGGGGTCGAAGGGGTGCGTCACCACCGCCCTGTTGTGTAGCATCAATGAATGAAACTACTTCTTGTCATTATCATTAGATGATTCGGTCCTTGAACTATAGCTTTAGAGTTAAATAGCATACTTCATGCCCCAGTGGTGGGAAGAATATAAGTGTAGACGCTACATGTTTTTTAAAGAGTTTGTTTATTACGTATATACAGCTGTCCTCGAACTCACAGATATCTGCCTGCCTCTGCCTCCTGAGCGCAGGGATCAAAGGAGTGCGCCACCAACGACCGTCCTGTTTGTATATTCTATAATGAGTTTTGTTTTTGTTTTGTAAGGACACGACAGGGAACCCATTCAACGAAAACGGTAAAAAGCTCTTTAAAAATTCGCAAACATTAAGAGTCCGCACCTGACTCTTCCGTTGCTCGATGCATCCAAGTTAAATAAACATGGTCGTATATAAATAGTACTAAAAGGAAAACGTTAAGTGTGTTAAATTGGCGCCGAGGGCCCCTACACCCCCCGCCTCCCCCAGGCACAAGCACTTCCCGCCACTGCGCTTCCTGTTTTCACTCCGGTCCGCACGTTCCCTATAAGAGCGAACTGCTGTCTTGCCTTTGCCGTCAGTCGGATCCCTTTCTCAGCTCAGAGCATGTCTGGTCGCGGCAAGGGTGGTAAAGGCCTGGGCAAGGGCGGCGCCAAGCGCCACCGCAAGGTCCTCCGCGACAACATCCAGGGCATCACCAAGCCCGCCATCCGCCGCCTGGCTCGCCGTGGCGGAGTCAAGCGCATCTCCGGCCTCATCTACGAGGAGACCCGCGGGGTGCTGAAGGTGTTCCTGGAGAACGTGATCCGCGACGCGGTCACCTACACGGAGCACGCCAAGCGCAAGACCGTCACTGCCATGGACGTGGTCTACGCGCTCAAGCGCCAGGGCCGCACCCTCTACGGCTTCGGTGGCTGAGCTGCTCAGCTTTCTTTGTCCTTTATTCTTTCTCTTCTCTAAAGGCCCTTTTCAGGGCCAATCACTCGACTCCCTAAAGAGCTGCAGCACTGGCGAGTGCCGCACTCCCAGGACCCCTCAGCATGTATGTGAGTAGTGCATAGTTGTGGCGTTCCTATTTATTGGTTTTTACCTTGTTACTAACTGGGATTTTCAGGCACCAGTATATTGTTCAAAAGCCTGTTCTTCCCATTGTGCCTCGTTTGGCTTAGCATCAAAGTGGTAGCGTGCATATAAAAGGTTAACATTTTACATCTGTCCGAGGTTTTAAGCCTTATAGAACTATCTTAATCCCAGCACCTGGGAGGCAGATGTTGCTGTAGCTGAGTTCCAGTCGGGCCTGGTCTATAGAACGAGTTCCAGGACAGCCAGGGTACACAGAAAAACCCTGTTTCTGTTTGGGAAACTAAACACAAGCCTGCAAAAACCCACATGAAACTTTATTTGCAGTCGGCTCACGGGGGGGAAATTCCCAGGACCTTCAGGTCTGTTAAGTGGTTCAGTCGGTTACCTACCTGATCTGTCATTTCCATCGCATCATGTGGTAATCGGGAATCCCTGAATGAAAGATCCATTATTGTTGCTTAATTCGTGTGCGTCTCCTGTTTCTACGTCTTTGTCTATGTAATTTCTGTAAGGCTACAAAATCCAACAGCTACCCAGCCATCCGATCTTAATATACTGACTACCAGATCTAAAGTAGGGGAGGAAAATAAACCCAACTCTCGGGAAAGAGACTGACTGGGTTTTCCAGTGTGCACACAAGATCTACTTACTCCTGGGTGTGTCAGTTGCAAATGTGTTTTTCCTCCCCCACAATAATTGCCTTTCTTATCTGTTGTTTCTGTCTGCTGCTCTTTTCCGAGGCTACTGCTACCTGGGAATTTCTGCCTTTGAATTCTTTAGCAGAGAAAACGAACCCAGTCAAGACCTTGTAGTCTGTATAGTTTGGAGTGATAATGTGTTTATGACTAACAACCTCACTTCTGTGTGCCATAGGAAAGTGAGCTACATGCAGTGCTCAAGTTGTGGACACCACCCTATGCTACAATAAATGTCAAGATCTTGTCACTTTGGCTTCTTCTCTTTTTAACCATTGGACTTCCCTATTCACCATGCAGCCATATGTCTGTGCTTCCCTGAACGTGTTTTGTCACATAACACATAAAACATCATAAATTGTGTCCTGCCCTATCCTCCAGTCCCCACCACCAGTGTCTGGTTTACGTGGTATTTTATCGATTTCCTTCTTAGCAGCAAGTAATCTTGTGTAGTGTATAGTGAGTGCTACATAAAAATAAATAACTGTTGGGAAATTTAAGTACTTGTCCCTTACAACTGTCTTCCTCTCCACCCAGTTGTAGAACTCCGGTGCTCTCAAGGTTGATCAAACAAGGTTGTTGTCATAACTTTCAGGTGTGCAGTGCCTGTGCCTTGACCCCAGGTGTGGGTGGTGCATAATTTCCTCCTATGCTTAGCGAATTCCCTGGCTTGGGTATATAAGCCCATTACTCTCTGTAATAAACATTAGTGGCAGCAGCTTCTTAACTTCTCATTAAGTGTTTCATTCCCGACACCCTCCGCCAAGCTCGGTACTCTGGCTGTGTGGGCGCAGCAAATAAATAAATAAATAAATGAATAATCATTTGTCCTGTCCTGGTGATGGATTGACTTCGTGGGAGCTATTAACCTTAAATCGCTATGTAAAATTGCTGAGTAAACACTATTACTCCTTTTTATATTTAAGATAAAAAGGATCCCTTACTGGTGACAAATGTCTTTGGTGCTGCTTAGCAAGTGGAAAAGGAGCAAGTACTGTAACATGGAAGACACACAGTTAAAGGACAAAGTTTGTAGTCATGGAATGTAGATGTTACCTCATTTGAAAGGGAATTTTGAGGTTTAGCCAGATTTTGCTTGCTAAGGATGCTGGAGCCTAAATCAGGGGTCAAGCATACAGACACTGTCTCACATCATCCTTTTGAGACCAGGTCTGATTGCCCAGGCAGGCCTTGAACTTGTGATCTTTCTGCCTCTGCCTCTGCGCCTCTCTGCCTCTGCGCCTCTCTGCCTCTGCGCCTCTCTGCCTCTGCGCCTCTCTGCCTCTGCGCCTCTGCCTCTGCCTCTGCCTCTGCAGTAGATGGATGGGATTGCAGGCATTTACTTTCAGGTCAAGTCCCAAAGCTGACTGCTCCCTTCCAGCAATTAAATCAGAAGCTCTAGGTGGCTCACCCCAAACAGGACCTGTAAGGGGTTTACATGGATTGCTGGTCCTTCCCGCCCTTTACCTTTAGATTTAGAGACAGATCTCGTTGTTTGGCACTGTCTTCTTAGCAATGTCAGCATTTGCTGAGTTCTGACACTCAGTGCCTGTGGAACTGTCAGACCCTAGACTGTTTTTGTTTCAATTCAGTCAGTCGCTTGGAGAGTTTTCATCCACCTGGGCCCTAAATAGCATTTGTCCTTTAATGACTTCCAATTTTATATCTTTCTTCCTTTCTTTTTTCTTCTTTTTTTCTTTGGGGTGTGTGTGTGTGTTTTGTTTATTTATTTTTCTTTTGTATTTGTTTGTTGTTTGTTTTGGGACAGAGTTTCTCTGTGTCACCGCCCTAGCTGTTCTGGAACATGGTCTGTAGACCAGGCTGACCTGGAACTCACAGAGGTAGGTCTGCGTTTCTCTGTCTCGGGATTCTGGTATTAAAGGCGTGTACCACCACACCCAGCAAAATCTTAAGGCTCTAGCTGACAGATTTTAGAATATTGTTTTATTTATCACATTTGTTTTTCAGTGACAGAACTATGGGATTTCGCATAGTACCAAGAAGGTATATTTTAAAATTTCAGGAAACCTTGAGAACTTGTTTGGAGGTTCTAGCAGGAGAGTGCAGCTACTGGAATACTCTTGATGGAAGACTGGTCCTTCTCTATCTGAGGAGGGTCATCCTCTTCAACTGAATGTGCAGCTTCAGGAGGAACTCACAGGGAGCAGGACACACACCTACCAAGCCAGATCAGCCATATCACCCCTGGTGATCAACAGGGTGACAGATGTTGCAGCCAGATTGCCCTCATATCCGAATTTCAGGAAACCAAGTGGAAAAGTGTTTACCTAGCATGCATAAAGCCCTGCATCTGATATTCAGAACTATATAAACCAGATATGGTGGCTCACAGTTGTAATCTTAGCACTCTAAAGGTTGAGGCTGGAGGATCAGGAACTACGGTTGTGGTCTATAGTGGCTAAGAACATGTAGGTATCACAATCCCTTCACTGAGAGTCTTATCTGGTCACAGAACGTGGCTAGTTCTGGCTCCAAAGCCGTTATTGCTAGGAGTCTTAGCTAGGGTTACTCTTGGAGATTTCTGGGACTTTCCATTCCACTAGGTTTCTACCAGACCCTGAAATTCCCTCCTTTTCTATGGTCTCTTCCAGTACTCTCTCTTTCCATACTCCCAAATCTGATTCTTCCTGTTTCCATCCCTACTTCTGAAATCTATTCTATTTTCCCTTCCCAGAGATATTCAAGTATCTCCCCCCCCCCAGCCCTTCTTGTTACTTATTTTCTCTGGGTCTGTGGATTGTAGCATGGCTATTCTTTACAGTTAAGAGCCTTTTAAGAGTGAATATATTCCATGTTTGTCTTTCTGAGTCTGGGTTATATCATTCAGGATAATTTTTTTTTTCTAGATCCATCCATTTGTCTGCAAATTGCATGATATCATTGTTTTTAACAGTTGAGTAATACTCCAGTGTGTAAATGTATTACATTTACTTTTCTCCATTCTTTGACTGAGAGACATTCTGGCTATTGTAAATAAAGCTGCTATGAACATAGTGGAGCAGGTATCCTTGTGGTATGATGGAGTATCCTTCAAGTATATTGAATCTTAGGTAATGGTATAGCTGGATCTTAGGGAGATCTATTTCCATTTGCTGAGAAACCACCACATATATTGATTTCCAAAGTAGTTGTACAAGTTTGCACTCCCACCAGCAATGTAGGAGTGTTCCCCTTGCTCCTCATGCTCTCCAACATAAGCCGTCACCAGTGTTTTTTGATCTTAGCCAACCTGACCGGTGGTCAGATCCTTTGGTCCCACTCTTTGACTGATGAATCACCGAGGGAGTTTATGCCATTCTCAATTGATCTCCACTTGATAAAAGCCAATAGATCTTGTTCTACCTCACTCACAGGGAATAAGCCAACAAAAAATCTGCTTCTCAGCACTTTGTAAACACTTTCTGCTGGGACCCTACCCACCTGCTCCACCCTCAATAAATCCCCTCTCTTCAGCCTGTCTGCAACAAATCTGCTTTCCAGTTCTTTGATGGCTATGCCTTCCATTCAATACCAACAATTGGGTAGCTGGTGGGGTTTCCACTTCTGACCATTCCCCTGGATGTGAGGATTCCTTTCCTTTATTTTTAATGATAATTTTTTAAATTTAAATTTGAAACAAGCTTGTTTTCCATGTCAATCCCAGTTCCCTCAACCTTCCCTTCTCCAGCCCCCATCCCATCCTCTTTCTGCTCTCCAGGGAGGGTGAGGCCTTCAAAATCTGTCATATCATTTGGAGCAGGGGCTAGGACCTCCCACATGTGCCTAGGCTGAGAGAATATCCCTCTTCATGGAATGGGTTCACAAAGTCCATTCGTATACTAGGGATAAATACTGATCCATTACCCCATAGACTGCCAAGTCCTCCTAACTAACAGCCACATTCAGGGGGTCTAAGTCAGTCCTATGCTGGTTTCCCAGCTATCAGACTGGGGTCCATGAGCTCCATCTTGTTCAAGTCAACTGTTTCTGTGGGTTTCTCTAGCCTGGTCTTGCCCCCTTTGCTCTCTGCAACTGGATTCCAGGAGTTTGGCTCAGTGTTCAGCTGTGGGTGTCTGCTTTTGCTTCGATCAGCTACTGGATGAAGGCTCTAGGAGGGCATAGAAGGTAGTCATCAATCTCATTATCAGGGAAGGGCATTTAAGGCAGCCTCTCCACTATTGATTAGTTAGTTGGGGTCATCCTTGTAGATCTCTTGACATTTCCCTAGTGTGATATTTCTCTTTGAACCTATAAAGGCTCCCTCCATTATGGCATTTCTTTTTTTGCTCTCCTCTATTCTTCCCCTGACTCAATCTTTCTGCTCCCTCATATCCTCCTCTCCTCTTCTCTTTCTCCTAACTCCCTCTACTCCCCAACCACCCCCCCCCATGCTCCCAATTTGCTGGGAAGTTCTTGTCCCTTTTCCCTTTCTCAGGGGGACCATGAATGTCTCTCTTAGGGTCCTCCTTGTTTCCCAGCTTCTTTGATGTGGATTGTAGGTTGGTAATCTTTTGCTCTCTGTCTAAAATCCATGTGTGAGTAGTACATACCATGTTTGCCTTTTTGTGACTGGGTTACCTCACTCAGAATGATTTCTTCTAGTTCCATTTATTTGCCCACGGATTTCAAGATTCCATTGTTTTTTCTCACTGAGTAGTACTCCATTCTGTAAATGTACCACATTTTCTCCATCCATTTTTCAGTTGAGGGGCATTTAGGATCTTTCCAGGTTTTGGCTATTACAAATAATGCTGTTCTGAACATGGGTGAACAGATGGCCTTGTTGTATGAATATGCATCCTTTGGGTATATGCCTAAGAATAGAATTGCTGGGTCTTGTGGTTGATTGATTTCCATTTTTCTGAGGAACTACCATATTGATTTCCAAAATCGCTGTGCGAGTTTGCACTCCCACCAGCAGTGGAGGAGTGATTCCCTTTCTCCACATCCTCTCCAGCACAAACTGTCTTTGGTGATTTTGATTTTAACCATTCTGACAGGAGTAAGATATCTCAGTGTTGTTTTGATTTGAATTTCCCTGATGGCTAAGGATGTTGAGCACTTTCTTAAGTGTCTTTCATCCATTTTAGAGTCCTCTATTGAGAATTCTCTATTTAAGTCTGTTTACCACTTTTTAATTGGATTATTTGGTGTTTTGGTAACTAGCTTCCTGAGTTATTTGTATATTTTGGAAATCAGCCCTCTGATGTGGGGTTGGTGAATATCTTTTCCCATTCTGTGGGCTGCTGTTTTGTCTTGTTGACTGTGTTCTTTGCCTTACAGAAGCTTTTCAGTTTTGGGAGATCCTGTTTATTAGTTGTTGATCTCAGTGTCTGTGCTTATTGGTGTTATGTTCAGGAAGCAGTCTCCTATACCAATTCGTTCAAGGGTACCTCCTGTTTTCTCTTCTAAGAGGTTCAGTGTGGCTGGATTGATGTTGATCCAAATGTTGATCCATTTGGACTTAAGTTTTGTGCATGGCTATAGATATTTGCATCCAATTATGCCAGCACCATTTGTTGAAGACACTTTCTTTTTTCCATTGTATAATTTTAGGTTCTTTGTCAAAAAATCATGTGTTCATAGGTGTTGTTCTTTTGTTACAGTTGTAGAAATAATCCTGGAGGAGGGTGTGGGGGTCCCAAGGTAAGGGACCCAGTGGGAGAGCATAGCAGGAGAGGGTGACTGGGGCTTCAGGAAAAACATGTCAGGCAGACAGAGCTTGAGTAAGAAGTTTATTTAGAAAGGGGAGTGGGGGGAAGGGAAAAGAGACATAGAAGCACTGGTAACAGAAAAAGAGAGATAGAGCAAAGACAGAGAGAAGAGCCTGAAAGGCAGCAATGAGAGAAAGAAAACAGTAAAAGAGATTGTAAATGGGTGGGGATCTGTCTTTTAAAGGGGACCTTTATACCTGCATACAAACTAGTACTCAT
Source organism: Phodopus roborovskii (assembly GCF_943737965.1). NCBI lineage: Eukaryota > Metazoa > Chordata > Mammalia > Rodentia > Cricetidae > Phodopus > Phodopus roborovskii. The sequence goes on from NW_026126484.1 coordinate 564,289, forward strand.
GGAACTGTTAGGAGTACGGTTTTTCCGCCTGCCGCCTGGTCTTGTCCTGCCGCCACGCCAGCCCCAATTAACACACTGAGACTCTGTATTTGATATAATGCTGTTGGCCCGGTTACTTGTTTCTTATCAGCTAGATCTGTCTTAAGTATTAACCCATTTCTGCTGATCTATGTATTTCTCTTACCGGGGAGCCGGCCAGCATACTGCTTTCTCCCGACTCTCCATCTTGGCTCCTCTTTTCCTACTACTTCCTCTTTCCTCCTTGTCTCCTAGTCCCGCCTATCTTGCTTTCCTATTGGCCAACAGTGCTTTATTCATTAAACCAGTATGAGAAACATATTTACAGAATGACATCTCCCATCATCTCCTCTTTTCTGTCTAAAATAAAAAGAAGGGTTTTAACCTTAACATAGCAAAATATATAACACAACAGTTATCAAGTAAGAATCACAGTTAACAATATTTAGTCCATTAACATTTAGCAAGACTAAAAGAAACTATTCTATCATCTATCCTATATTTGTGAATCTAAAGTCCTATATGTAACTTATCTTTAAACCTAACTAAGGAAAACTATAACCATAACTATCTGTCTTCAACTCCTTCAAAGACCATAGAAGGATAGTATATAAACTCTAGAAATGGCAGGGACATCTTGCATTTTCAGTCACCTGAAATTCTTCTGTAATCTTCCATCTTCAGCCCATAGGCCATAGTGTGTCTAGCAGACTCCTCAGGAAAGCAGGACACTTTAAACTGTCTTCTTGTATTGGCAGTTTGTCAGTCACTTTTCTCCTGCAGACTGTCTGGCAGATTCTTCCATGAAGCAGGAACCCTGTAGCAATGTCTATCTTGAATCAGCAGTCACTTTTCTGTGGGTCCTGCATGTCCAGTTTATACAGCATAAAGTCAAACAGTCCGGACAAGAGCAGTATCTTGTCCAAATGGCTAGTCTTGGCATACTGGAAGCAAACTCTATAACGAGTTTCTTCAATGTCCATCTTCCTTTCTGATGCAGGTGGTGTTTCCAGGAACAATTATGTCTCATTATCAAGAAAAACCCTAAACCATTTTAAATGCCATATTCTGTAGGTCTTTGAAAGGTTTGAAGAATGCCTATCTATCTCAAATACGTCTCTGCATATCTAGAAAACCTAACTCACCTAGCTATATGTTTTTACTATTATAGGTAACTATCTAAAATCTGTACTACATTATACATTACATTTCTAAATGAGTTATATAAACATAATACCTAAACAAGAGGAAACATATACTTAATTACAAAATTGACCTTAAATTTATATCAATAAATGAAAATCCATTCAAAAATAAAGTATTCATATCTATATCGTAATCCCCTTTTTACCTGTAAAAAGATTGGTTATGGTCATTAACCATTTATAATCAAGCACATTTAAATGAAAACAATTTTATAACATTTATAACATTTATAACATTTATAACATTTATAAACAATATTTGGGAATTTGGGCGTCGTTCTTTCCAAACTACTTCCTGCTGATAGGGGGCGCTGTCATGGGGGAATCCTAAGAAGTCGCAGAAATCCTGGTTGTAGTCTGCAAGGCTGCTTTATCCAAGCTGTTTTGAATGTTGGATCACCAGCGACTCTGTTTCAGGGGGCCTGGCTTGATCAAACCACATTAGTCTGGAAGGAATCCACAGCTTTTCATTTTCTGTGGAAACAAAAATAGAAATCCTTTTCCCCAGTAACTTGTCCTTGAACTTAAATCTTGGAGTCAAAGCATTTTTAAAATATATAAATTGAATTAATCCAGCAGCATTTCCTTTATCAGTTGTTATTTTCTCAGCAGTCAAACAATGCAGAGACAACACAATAGCATACAGTAACCAGATTCTCTCTGAGCTTTTCATCTTTATGTGGCTTTATTATTACTCTGTTTATTTTACTTTTATTTTTTCATTTTTTGACACAGGGTTTCACTGTGTAACTCTTATCTGTCCTGGAATTTACTCTGCATACCAGGTTTACTTTGCAAATCACAGAGATCTGTTTGCCTCTGTCTCTTGAGTGCTGGGATTAAAGGCATGTGCCACCACACCCAGCTCCTCTCTGTCTTTTTAAAACCATTTTTTTTTCTCTCCCAAGCCTACATATTTTTTTAAAACACACTGTAAACTTTTAGCGCTTTTTCTTAATGTGAATCTGTCTTTACTGTAAATCTTTTTATAGCCACGAGTCTTTTATCAGGTAAACAACAACATTGCTAAAATGAAAGTCTTTATTGTTTCTGCCACTGTTTATAAAAGATGGCGGCGGCTATTTTACCTCCAGCACTGAAAGCTGCGCTCACTGCCTTGGACTGCATGCTGCCGGCTTGGAGATGTGGTCACTGCCATTGCCAGCTCTGATACACACCAATAAATTGTTAGCAGTGCTTCTTAAAAGCCATGCGGTTTTTTGCCGCTTATGCTGAGTCAGGAAACTTCTCTAAAAGGAGCCGTGCAATCTGCTTGTCTCTCACCAGTCAGAGTCCAACCGAGAAAAATGCTGTTACCAAGAAACCTTGCTTGTCTCTGTTCTTTTGTTTCTAAAACCCTTTTTTAAGCTTTTGTTAAATTTTAAGTGTAAGTTCTTAGCCACGTGGGCGCCATGGAACCCTGGGCTGACCAGAGTACTGCTTGAGTGCATTCTGCCAGGTGACAGCGGAAGGCCAGCATAATGCCTGAACCTTACAGTAGGCATGCGGGTTAATATCAGGGTTTTCAATTAGATTCCATTGGTCTACCTGTCTATTTTTGAGCTAATACCAGCTGTTTTCAGGGCTATAGTTCTATAATAGATATTAAAGTCAGATATAGTAATGCCTCCGGAAGTTCCTTTATTGTACAGGGTTGTTTTGGCTATCCTGGGTGCTTTATTTTTCCATATAAAGTTGAGTATTATTCTTTCAGGGTCTGTATAGAATTGTGCTGGGGTTTTGATGGGGATTGCATTGAATCTATAGATTGCTTTTGGCAAGATTGCTATTTTTACTATGGTGATCCTACCTATCCAAGAGCATGGGAGATCTTTCCATATTCTGTTATCTTCTTTAATTTTAAACACTCAACGTTCTTATTGTATAGGTCTTTCACCTGTTTGGTTAGCATTACCCCAAGATATTTTATGTTGTTTGTGGCTATTGTAAAGGGTGATGTTTCTCTAATTTCTTTCTCAGCCCCAGCATCATCTGTATATAGTAGGGCTACTGAATTTTTGAGTTAATCTGGTATCCTGCACTTTGATGAAGTTGTTTATCAGCCGTAAGAGTTCCCTGGTAGAGTTTTTCAGGTCACTTATGTAAACTATTATATCATCTGCAAATAGTGAAAATTTGACTTCTTCCTTTCCAATTTGTATCCCCGTAATCACTTTGTGTTTTGTTATTGCTCTAGCTAGAACTTCAAGTACAATACTGAAGAGATACGGAGAGAGTGCATACCCTTGTCTTGTTCCTGATTTTAGAGGAATCACATTGAGTTTCTCTCCATTTAGTTTGATGTTGGCTGTTGGTTTGCTGTATTTATCTTTTATTGTGTTTAGGTATGTTCCTGTTATCTGTGATCTCTCCAATACCTTTATCATGAAAGACTGTTGGATGTTGTCAAAGGCTTTTTCAGCATCTAGTGAAATGATTATGTGGCTTTTCTTTTTTAGTGTGTTTCTATGGTGGATTACATTGATGGATTTTCATATGTTGAATCATCCCTGCATCTCTGGGATGAAGCCTACTTGCTCATGGTGGATGATTTCTTTGATGTGTTCATGGAGTCGATTTGCCAGCATTTTATTGAGTATTTTTGCATTGATGTTCATGAGGGATATTGGTCTATAGTTCTCTTTCTTAGTTGTGTCTTTGTGTGGCTTGGGTACCAAGGTAATTGTAGCCTCATAAAAAGAGTTTGGCAATGACCTTTCTGTTTCTATTGTGTGGAACACTTTGAGGAGTATAGGTATTAGTTGTTCTTTGAATTTCTGGTAGAATTCTACACTGAAACCATCTGGCCCTGGGCTTTTTTTGGTTGGGAGACTTTTGATGATTGCTTCTATTTTACTATGAGTTATGGGTCTATTTAAATTGCTTATCGTTCTTGATTTAATTTTGATAAGTGATATCTATTCAGAAATTGTTCATTTCCATTAAACTTTCAAATTTTGTGGAGTACATGTTTTCAAAGTATGACCTGATGAGTCTCTGGATTTCCTCAATGTCTGTTGTTATGTCCCTCTTTTCATTTCTGATTTTATTCATTTGCATGTTCTCTCTGCTTTTTGGTTAGTTTGGATAACGGTTTGTCTATCTTATTGATTTTCTCAAAGAACCAAATCTTTGTTACATATATTCTTTGTATTGTTTTCCTAGTTTCTATTTTATTGATTTCAGCCCTCAATTTATTATTTCCTGCCATCTACTTCTCTGGGTTGAGTTTATTTATTTTGTTCTAGAGCTTTCAGTTGTGCTGTTAATTCTTTAATGTGACTATTCTCCAGTTTCTTCATGTAGGCACTTAGTGCTATGAACTTTCCTCTTAGTAGTGCTTTCAAAGTGTCCCATAAGTTTGGGTATGTTGTGTCTTCATTCTCATTGAATTCTAGGAAGTCTTTAATTTCTTTATTTCTTCCTTGACCCAGGAATGGTGGAATTGTGGCATTGTTCAATTTCCATGAGTTTGTAAGTTTTCTGCAATTTGTGTTGTTGTTGAATTCTAACTTTAAGGAATGATGGTCGATAAGATACAGGAGGTTATTCCAATTTTTTTGTACCTTTTGAGGTTTGCTATATTGCCGAGTATGTGGTCGATTTTAGAGAAGGTTCCATGTGGCCCTGAGAAAAAGGTATATTCTATTGTGTTTGGATGGAATGTTCTATAAATGTCTGTTAAACCCAATTGGATGATAACTTCTGTTAGTTCCTTTATTTCTTTGTTAAGTTTCTGTCTGGTGGTCCTGTCTAGTGTTGAGAGTGGGTGTTGAAATCTCCCACTATAAATAAATATGTGAGGTTTTATATGTGATTTGGATATTAGAAATGTTTCTTTTACGAAGGTGGGAGCATTTGTATTTGTGGCATTGATGGGAGATGTCATTCTGTAAATATGTTTCACTTATTGGTTAATGAATAAAGCGCTGCAGGCCAATAGAAAAAACAGATGGGCTAAATAGATGTTTATTCAGGGAGAAATAACTTACAACAGAGACAGATGAACACCTACAGTCTCCTGGTCCCAAGCAGGCCACTGGATGCTCCTCTGTCCCCCTGATGCAAGCAAGAGAGCAAGCTCTAGCCCCTTCCCCAGACCTCAGGTCTGCCCCAGTTTCTACCCCCACTCGGTGTGATCAGCGCCACAGGTGCAGACAAAGTTAATATCTCACTACAAGGCACATACATTCAGAATTGAGATTTCATCTTGATGGGTCTCTCCTGTGACGAATAAGAAATGACCTGCTTCATCTCTTTTGATTGATTTTAGTTTAAAGTCTAATTTGTTAGATATTAGGATTGCTACATATGCTTGTTTCTTGGGTCCATTTGATTAGAAAATCTTTTCCCAACCCTTAACAATGAAGTTGAGGTGTTTCTTGTATGATGCAGAAGGATGGATTTTGTCTTCATATCCATTCTGTTAGCCTGTGTCTTTTTATAGGCAAGTTAAGACCATTAATATCAAGAGATATTAATAACCATTGATTGTTAATTGTTTGTTTTGAATTTGTTGTTGTTGGTGGTATTGTGTGTAGATTTACCCCAATTTTTCTTTTGGCTTTTGGTAAAGTGAGATTATCTATTGCCTATGTTTTTGTGGGTGTAGTTAACTTTCTTGGATTGGAGTTTTCCTTCCAGAACTTTCTGTAGAGCTGGATTAATAGATATATATTATTTAAATCTGGCTTTGTCATGGAATATCTTGGTTTCTCAATCTATAGTGATTGAAAGCTTTTCTGGGTATAATAGTCTGGGCTGGCATCCGTGGTGTCTTAATTTTGGTGGAATATCTATCGAGGACCTTCTGGCTCTCAGAGTTTCCATGTTAAAGTCAGGTGTAATTCTGATAGGTTTGCTTTTATATGTTACTTGGCCTTTTTTCCTTTGCTGCTCTTAATATTCTTTTTTTTTATTCTGTATGTCTTGTGTTTTGATTATTATGTGGAGAGGGGACTTTTTTTGTGGTCCACTCTATTTGGTGTTCTGTAAGCTTCTTGTGCTTTCATTGTCGTGTCTTTCTTTAGGTTGGGAAAGTTTTATTCTATGATTTTGTTGAATATATTTTCTGCACCTTTGAGTTGGGTTTCTTCACATACTTCTATACCTAGTATTCTTGAGTTTATGCTTTTCACGGTGTCTGATGGGAGATGCCATTATGTAAATATGTTTCTCATACTGGTTAATAAATAACGCATTGTTGCCCAATAGGAAAAGATGATAGGCGGGACTAGGAGACAAGGACGAAAGAGGAAGTAGTAAGGAGGAGTCAGCATGGAGAGACCAGGGAGACCAGATGCCTGCCTCACTCCCCAGTCAGGAGTCCACGTGGAAATACATAAAAATGGGTTAATAATTAAGACAGAGCTAGCCGATAAGAAACAAGTAACTGGCCAACAGAATTATATCAAATACAGAGTCTCAGTGTGTTATTTGGGGCTGGCACGGCGGGACAAGACTGGCAGCGGGCAGGAAAAACATACTCCTTACATATGGCGCCCACGTGGCTAGTAAGAACTTCCACTTAAAATTTAACAAAAGCTTAAAAAGGGGGTTTTAAAAACAAAAGAACACAGACAAGCAAGGTTTCTTGGTAGCAGCATTTTTCTCGGTTGTACTGTGCTTTGCGAGAGACAAGCAGATATTTGCGCGGCTCCTTTAAGGGAGGATTCCTGACTCAGCATAAGTGGTAAAAAAAAAATGCAAGGCTTTTTAAATAACTCTGCTAACAATTTATTCGTGTGTATGAGAGATGGCAATGGCAGTGACCACATCTCCAAGCTGGCAGCATGCAGACCAAGGCAGTGAGCACAGCTTTCAGTGCTGGCGGTAAAAGTACCTGCCGCCATCTTTGATAAACCACGGCTGACACAGCTATTATTTCATTTTAGCAATGTTGTTGTTTAACAGATAGAGACTCGTGGCCAGACAAAAATAAAGATTTACAGTAAAGACAGATTCACATTAAGAAAAAGCAGTACAGGTTTATAATGTGTTCTGATATATATGTAGGCTTGGGACAGAAAAGGAATATAATGGTTTTAAATAGACAGAGAGGTGCTGGTGTGGTGGCACACACCTTTAATCCCAGCACTTGAGAGACAGAGGCAAGCAGATCTCTTGTGATTTCAAAGTAAACCTGGTATGTAGAGTGAATTCCAGGACAGATAAAAGTTACACAGATAAACTCTGTCTCAAAAAATGAAAAAATAGAAGAGAGTAATAGTAAAGCCACGTAAAAATGAAAAGCTCAGAGAGAATCTGTATACTATATGGCATTATGTTGTCTTTATATTGTTTGACTGCTGAGGAAACAACTGTTAAAGGAAATACTGCTGGATTAATTCAATTTATATATTTTAAAAATACTTTGACTCCAAAATTTAAGTCTAAGGACAAGTTACTGTGGAAAAGGATTTCTATTTTTGTTTCCACAGAAAATAAAAAGCTGTGGATTCCTTCCAGTCTAATGTGGTTTGAACAGGCCAGACTCCCTGAAACAGCATTCCTGGTGATCCAACATTCAAAACAGCTTGGACAAAGCAGCCTTGCAGACTACAACCAGGATTTCTGCGACTTCTTAGGATCCCCATGACAGCACCCCCTATCAGCAGGAAGTAGTTTGGAAAGAACGACACCCAAATTCCCAAATATTGTTTATAAATGTTTGTTTTCATTTAAATGTGCTTGATTATAAATGGTTAATGACCATAACCAATCTTTTTACAGGTAAAAAGGGGATTACGATATAGATATGAATACTTTGTTTTGGAATGGATCTTCATTTATTGATACAATTTAATATCAATTTTGTGATATGAATAGTTCTCCTCTTGTTTAGGTATTGTGTTTATATAGCTCAGTTAGAAATGTAATGTATAATTCAGATAGTTACCTATAATAGTCAAAACTTAACTTACTTAGGATTTCTAGATATACAGACATGTATTTGAGATAAATAGGCATTCTTCAAACCTTTCAAAGACCTACAGAATATAGCATTTAAAATTGCTTAGGGTTTTTTTTTGACAGTGAGACATAATTGCTCTTGGCAACACCACCTATGTCAGAAAGGAAGATGGACATTGAAGAAACTCGTTATGGAGTTTACTTCCAATAAGGCAAGACTAGCCATTTGGACAAGATACTGCTCTTGTCTGGACTGTTTGACTTTATGCTGTTTAAACTTTACATGCAGGATCCACAGAAAAGTGACTGCTGATTCAAGATGGACATTGTTATAGAATTCCTGCTTCATGGAAGAATCTGCCAGACAGTCTGCAGGAACAGAGAAAAGTGATTGACAAACTGCCAATACAAGAAGACAGTTTAAGGTTTCCTGCTTTGCTGAAGAGTCTGCCAGACACACTATGGCCATTGGGCTGAAGATGGAACATTACAGAAGAACTTCAGGTGACTGAGCAGGCAAGATGTCTGTCATTTCTAGAGTTTATATATTATCCTTCTGTGGTCTTTGAAGGAGTTGAAGACAGATAGTTATGGTTATAGTTTTCCTTAGTTAAGCTTAACGATAAATTACATATAGGACTTTAGACTCACAAATATAAGATAAATGATAGAATAGTTTCTTTTAATCTTGCTAAATGTTAATAGACTAAATAGTGTTAACTGTGATTCCTATTTGATAACTGTTATGTGATATATTTTGCTTTGTTAACGTTAAAACCCTTCTTTTTATTTAGACAGAAAAGAGGAGATGATGGGAGATGCCATTATGTATATATGTTCCTCATACTGGTTAATGAATAAAGCACTGTTGGCCAATAGGAAAGGAAGATAGGCGGGACTAGGAGACAAGGACGAAAGAGGAAGTAGTAAGGAGGAGTCAGCATGGAGAGATGAGGGAGTCCAGATGCCTGCCCCACTCCCCGGTAAGGAGACCACGTGGAAATTCATAGAAATGGGTTAATAATTAAGACAGAGCTAGCCGATAAGAAACAAGTAACTGGCCAGCAGAATTGTATCTAATACAGAATCTCGGTTTGTTAATTGGGGCTGGCATGGTGGCAGGACAAGACCAGCGGCGGCGGGCGGAAAAACCTTACTCCTTCCAGGCATCCCATATTTCTTGGATATTTTGTGTGAGGGATTTGTTGGACTTAAGATTTTCTTTGGTCAATGAATATGTTTCTCCTAGTGTATCTTCATTGCCTGAGATTTTCACTTCCATCTCTTGTATCCTGTTGGGTATGCTTGCATCTGCAGTTCCTGATAGTTTACCCAACTTTTCTATTTCCAGAATTCCCTCAGACTGTGGTTTGTTTGTGGGGTTTTGTTTTGTTTTGTTTTTGTTTTGTTTTGTTTTGGTTTGGTTTTGGTTTGGTTTTGCCTCTATTTAAGCTTTCAAACCTTGTACTATTTGAATTATTTCTTGCAATTTTGGTTTGCCTTTTCTTCCGTTTCTTTAAAGGATTTTCTCATTTCCTCTTTTAGGGTCTCTATCATCTTCATGAAGTTGTTTTTAGGGTTGTTCTCTTCTTCATCTGTGTTGGGATGCTCAGGTCTTGCATCTGAGACTCTGGTGGCATCATACTTGCAGCACCCGGGCTGCTGTGGAAGCCCGAGAAACTGTGGAGGGTGTCAAGGTTGATCACACAGGACTCTTGCTTGATGTTAACAAGGCTTTTTATTATCTTTTACTTTACTCTGGGGGCTGGTTTATATACATACCCCGGCACCCGATTGAGGAGGGGGAAGCAGAGGGGGTTACTAGTCATCTCAGGTCCCAGGGACAGGTTAGGGTGCTTTCAGGGCTGCATAAGCCAAAGAGCATTAGCATTTTGCATTAGAAAACATGTCTCCTGTTTTCCAGCAGTTACAGCTGCCTGTCCTAAGGGCAGCAGGAAGGGGAGTGAATTCTTAGCTGAGGTCTTAATTCCTACAATTCCCCCCTTTTTTATTTTTCTGTAGCATTTGTAACCAGACCTCATGACTGTAGGAAGAGCCATGGGCCAGACTGAGTTTCTTTTGTGAAAAGAACTGTCGAATCTTGCATAGCACAAGAACTCCTGCCGTGACAGCTACCAGCCCCAAGTCGCTGAGAGACAATGAGCCACTCCAAAACTATAACCAACCTCCAATCTGGGCCATGGCATTCCACCAGCCCTCTGCTGAAATAGGAATAATTCGGGTCTTATTGATCTCTATCATCTGGTGAGCCTAAACACTGGTATAATTTACAAAAGACAAGGCCCCACCAGCCTTGAGGTGGTTGACCCCTACAGAGACATTTGCATTCCAGTGATATAAAGATGGAAAAATTTATTCTAATTCTCCCTAGACTCTGCCCCCTAGCAGTGAGTAGGCAAAAAGTCACATTCTTGATTGTTTACGACAGGGCGGTTTACAACAGCACCTGTGAGTGAATGAACAGAAAATGAGCTTTGTCACACTACCCAAAAGCCCTAGTGAAAGCAGACTTCCTGGGCTAAGAGCGGGCTTGGATAGTTCAAAATGATTGGTTCGCACTGGATGCTATGAGGTGATTGGTTTGTGATGTGTGGGCTTTGTTGTAACCCTATAAAAGCTGTCTGAACCCTGTACCCAGGGTTCCCAGTCCTCTACCCCATGTGGAGTATGGCTCTGGACCCCAGTGCACTGGAATAAAAAAGACCTCATGCTTTTGCATCAAGACTGCTTCTCGTGAGTGATTTGGGGGGGGGGGGCGCCTTTCCTGAGTCGGGGCGTGAGGGTCCATGCCCTCTGCTGCGGGTCTTTCAGTGACACAAGTGGAATGACAGAGTGTGAGCAGGAGGCCTGCTACACCAACCCAAAACCCCAATTTGTTCCTGAAGTTAGGCAATTTGCTGATTGAAGTTAAGGAGTCCAAACTGAATATGAGAGTCCAAAACAAATATGAGCATTCAGGCAGGGCATTTTGCGTAGCTAGAGCTTCGCTGATCCTGCCCGCCAGCTGGTTAACTGTCTCTGAGCAACAGCAATCCCTGCAATGACAGCAGCAGTTGCTGACTCAGCAATGGCAGGAATGATGGCAGCAGTAATAACAAAGTCCCTTCTTGGAGGTAGAAGGTAATATCTTCTCCCCCATGTCAGTCTTCCATCACCATGGGGGTAAGGACAGGAATTCGAACTACCAGGGCACCAGTGTCTGTCGAGGGGCCAGCAGTTACTCTGGAAGCAGGTTCTGGAAGAACAATTGAGAGATTTTCCCTCCCCCAAGGACCCATTAATGGTCGAGCACAATGTCACCAAGGCAAGGGTCTATGCAAGTCATAATTTTCTGGAGAGCTTCTAGCATAGAGGCCCGAATCCAGAGGGCCTTATAGGAGTATAGTATTTTCCTGTTCCTACAGGAAGTTTATGGTATAGGACCTCTCTAAGTCCCCGGCAATTGCTCATGCTGGCTGGCATTGGAGTGAAAATCAGCAATGGAAGCATTACTCAAAGCTATGCATGACACCGATAATGACCCATTGGGCAATTGAAAAACATTAAGCACTTTCTGGAAGCAAAGGCTCCCCTATGTCAGGAAGGTAAAATTACTCAGTAATGAAGTTTCCACTGGCACATTGGCAGCCAGTAGTCCCAGGCATCAGGATGTGGTGGTTCCTCACCAAGGCCCAAACCATTTGTCCCTCCATGGACCAGGGATTCCAGCAAAGCAGGACTAGATTCCTGATCAGAATCCACAGGGTGAACATGTCCTTCTGGTATCCAAATAGGTTTCTCTGTTCCTGAGGGAAAAAACAAAAACAGCCCCTCAGACCCTAGTAATAGGGTGGGGACGGTTGCCATTGTCCTGTAAAAAAGTCTTTCCATCTAACCCATCCCAATGTTTGAGAGGGTTTGTTCCAATGTTTCTCCATGGCAGACAAGTATAGTCAAAAAATCTAAAATATAAAGTATGGTAGATAATTGAGAATTGGGGGAGGTCCTATATTCCCCTTTATTTATTTTATTGAAATATTGTTTAAGGGTGGCATGAGTGTGTTCCACGATGGCTTGTCCCGTAAGGTTGTGTGGGATGCCAAATGAGTGATTAATACGATGTTCCTTGCAGAAGGCCACAAAGTGATGACTAGCATATGTGGGGCCATTATCTGTTTTTAAGATATCAGGAACACCCATTTAGGCAAAAGCCTGTAAACAATGAGAGATGACATATTTAACATGCATATATTTTAATTTTTTTTGCTTGAGGCAGGTGAGTGACATCCATTTGTCAAATATTGTTAGCCCTTAGTCCTGGGGGATTCACCCCCTCATTGGGGGAATTATGGTAAGGGGCACAATCAGGGCATGGAGAAGTAATTTGAGTGGCAACACGTAAGGAGCAGTTAGTATGAAACTTAAGAGAGCATGCATTTAGGTGATACCGCTCATAAAACTGGCGAGTGTGTTGCTCCTCTGTGAACATGACTATTGGGGGCCTGGTTAAAGAATCAGCAAGTTGATTGCCTTGGGCAAGGGGTCCTGGGAGGCCTGTATGGACACGTATGTACCTCACAAATGCAGGGTGTATCCGCTGCCAGATAAGATGTTGAAGCTTAACTAGAAGAGAATGAACTTGAGAGGTGGGAAGGACATATGGAGAAGTCTCTAATGGCTTTACAATATTAGCAACATAAATGCTATAAGTATATATATTAAAAGATTCTTTATCAAACAACTGAAAAGCCATTATGCAAGCAACCAATTCAGCAGCCCGGGCAGCATTTGCCCTGTAGCTGTCCTCTTTTGCATTTGACTAGAAATTACTACAGCAAAACCCTTAGAGGAGACATCTGTAAACATGGAGCATGTTCCTTGAAGGGGAGCCTCATTTATAACCTTAGGAAAAATTACAGGGTGCTGCCTAAAAAAAGACAGCAAAAGGCTAGGCTATTTGGGTTATTAAAATTAGCTCCTGAAGATATGATAAAGAGCATCCATCCATCAGGCAATTCAGGCCTCTGCACGTTATAAACCAAGGGCTAGCCCGTTGAATGGATTTTAAAAAGCCTTCCAGGGTTTCTGTCTTTACTGCAGTTCCCTGTTCCTCTAGAAGTTCCTTTAATTGAAATTCTAATTCAACCTTTCCGGTTGAATTCCCCATCTCTCTTTTTTCTTTCTTTCGTTATTTACCCCAATACGTCCCTGCCTGCACAAGGGACAACCCTGTCCACTTACCTTGCTTTCAGAATCTCAGTGAGGACCTCCAATTGCAGCGCTTGTGCTGCTGTTGAAGACTGAGAAACTGCTGAAGGTGTCGAGGCTGATCACACAGGACTCTTGCTTGATGTTAACAAGGCTTTTTATTATCTTTTACTTTACTCTGGGGGCTGGTTTATATACCCTGGCACCAGATGGAGAAGGGGGAAGCAGAGGGGATGGTTATCTCAGGTTCCAAGGACAGGTTAGGGTGCGTTCAGGGCTGCTGTAAGCCAAAAGAGCATTAGCATTTTGCATTAGAAAACATGTCTCCTGTTTTCCAGCAGATACAGCTGCCTGCCCTGAGGGCAGCAGGAGGGGGAGTGAATTCTTCGCTGAGGTCTTAATTCCTACAATACTGATCTTTCTGTTGTTGACTGTGAGGTCTCTCCCTCTCCTGGAGGGTACAGGACCAAGGTTCTCTTCTGTTGTGTGCAAGCAGGTCCAATACTCAGGGTGATAGATATGGGTCTATTTGCATACTTGTATATTCAGACATCCAGTTATTACAGCATCATTTGTTGAAAAGTATTCTTCTCCCATTGTATAATTTTGACTTCTTTATCAAACTTCAGGTGTTCATAGGTGTGTGTATTTATGTCTGTGTCTTTGATTCTATTCCATTGATCCACCTGACTTTGTGCCAATACCAATTGTTTTTTATTACTAGAGCTCTATATATAGTAAAGCTTGAAATCAGTGATAGTGATTTCTCTTGAAGTTCTCTTATTGTCCAGGCCAGGACTGTTTGAGCCATTCTGTATTGTGGTTCAATAAGGATCAGGATAAACAAATAGGCCAAATAGATGTTTATTCAGAGAGAAATAACTTACAACCTAGACAGATGAACACCAGCAAGTTCCACCAGATGCTCTCCTGTCCGAGTCCAGCCAGCAAAAGAGCTTTCCCGGCTCTTCCTCAGAACTCCTTCCACAGGTCACTTCTGCCCATGGCTCCACCCCAATGGGCGTGGTCAGTGCCACAGAAGGAGACAAAGTAAATATCTCACTACAACTCTGAGTTTTTTGTTGTTGTTTGTTTTGGTTTTTGTTGTTGTTGTTGTTTTTGTTTTGTTTTTCTATATGAAGTTGAATATTGTTCTTTCAAGGTCTGTAAAGAATTTTGTTGAGATTTTAATGGTGATTTCACTGAATGTGTAGATTACTTTTGGTAGGATGGCCATTTTTACTATGTTACTCCTACCAATCCGTGAGCATGGGAGATCTTTCCATCTTCTGACATCTTCTCCAATTTCTTTCTTCAAAGACTTGTTCCTGTCATTCAGTTCTTTCACTTACTTGGTTACAATTACCCCAAGATACTCTATGTTATTTATGGATATTGTTTTCCTAATTTCATTCTCAGTTCTTTTGTCATTTGTATATAGGAAGGCTACTGATTTTTTTTTTAATTTTGTTTTGTTTTGTTAATCTTGTATGCAGCCATGTTGGTGAAGGTGTTTATCAGTTGTAGGAGTTTCCTGGTAGAATTTTGGGGGTTATTTATGTATACTATCATATTATCTGCAAATATCGATACACTGACCTCTTCCTTTCCCATTTGTATCCCTTTGATCTCTTTTAGTTGTCTTATTGCTCTAGCTAGAACTTCAAGTATAATATTGAATAGATATTGAGAGAGTGAGCAACCTTATCTTGTTCTGATTTTCGTGAAATGCTTCAAGTTTCTCTCTATTTAATTTCATATTGTTTATAAATTGCTGTAAGTTATCTTTTTTATGTTTAGATGTTACTTGTAGACCTGATCTGTCCAAGACTTTTATCAGCAAGGGGTGTTGGATTTTGTCAAAGACTTTTTTAGCATCTAATGAGATGGGTGTGTGTGTGTGTGTGTGTGTGTGTGTGTGTGTGTTTGTGTTTTCTTTCAGTTAGTTTATGTGGTGGATTACATTAACAGTTTTTGCATGTTCAACCATCCCTGCATGTCTGGGATGAATCCTAGTTGATTGTGGTGGATGATCTATTGATGTGTTGTTGGATTCAGTTCATGATTATTTTTGCATCAGTGTTCATGAGGCAACTCATCTGTAATTTTTTTTGTTGAGTGTGTACTTTGGGTATCAGGGTGACTCTGCCCTAATAAAATGTATTTAACAATGTTACTTCTGTTTCTATTTTGTGGAAAAATTAAAGAGTACTGGTATTTGCTCTTTTTTGAAAGTCTAATAGAATTCTTTGATAAAATCATCTGCCTATCCCCACCCCCTTTATATTTTTATTTTTGGTTGGTAGACATTTAATGACTGGTTCTATTTCTTTAGGGGTTAAAGTTCTATTTAAATTGTTTATCTGATATTGATTTAACTTTGGTGTTAACTATCAAGAAATTTTTCTATTTCTTTTAGATTTTCCAATTTTGTGAAATATGACCTAATGATTGTCTGGATTTCCTCAATGCCTGTTAAGTCCTCCTTTTTGTTTCTGATTTTGTTAAATTGGATATTCCCTTTCTGTTAGTTAGTTTGAATGAGAGTTTATCTATCTTGTTGATTTCCTCAAAGAACAAACTCTTTGTTTCATTGATTCTTTATATTGTTTTCTTTATTTCTATTTTATTGATTTCAGCCCCCAGTTTGATCATTTTCTACAATCTTCTCCACTTTTGTTCTAGAGCTTTCAGTAGTGCTGTTAAGTTGCTGGCATAAGATTTTCCCCAATTTCTTTATTAAGGCACTTAGTACTATACATTTTCCTCTTAACACAGCTTTTATTTTGTCCCCTAAGTCTAGGTATATTCTATTGATGTTTAATAATGATCATGAAAAAACAGGCCAAATAGATGTTTATTCAGGGAGTAATAACTTACAAGATAGACAGATGAACACCAGCAGGTTCCTGGTTCCAAGGATGCCTCCAGATGTATTCCTGTCCCTGCGCTGAAAGCAAGAGAGCCCCCTCCTCAGACTTATTTCCCCAGCTAACATCAGCCCCTGTCTCCACCCCCAATGGGCGTGGTCTGTGCCACAGGTGAGGACAAATTGAATATCTCACTACATTGTTCATTACTTTTCATTGAATTCTAGTAAGTCTGTAGTTTACTTCTTTGCCTCTGCCTTGACCCAGCACTTATTCAGTATAGAGTATTCAGTTTTCATGAGTTTGTAGCCTTTTTGTTGTTTCTGTCATTGTTTAAACCCAGTTTTAATCTGTAGTGGTCTGAGAGGATGCAAGGTATTATTTCAATTTTCTTTTTATATCTGTTGATACTTGTTTTGTGACAGAGTATGTGGTCAGTTTTGGATAATGTTCCATGAGGTGCTGAGAAAATGGTATATTGTTTATGTTTATGTTCTGTAGATATCTGATAGGTCCATTTGGTTTATGAAGTTTAACTCCATTATTCTCTGTTTAATGTATGTCTGGGTGACCTGACTATTGGTGAGAGTGGGATATTGAAGTCTCCCATAATACATGTGTGAGGATCTATGTGTGATTTAAGATTTAGTAATGTTTCTTTTGTAAATGTGGGTGTCCTTGCATTTGAGGCATACATGTTGATAATTGAAATGTAATTTTTGATAAGTATGGAGTGTTCTTTTCTGTTGGGGATCATCACCATCCTCACAACCTCAGGCCTCTGAGATAGAAAATTACTGCCTCTTAAGAAATAAACAGGATGTTCAGCAGAACATTCCAAGGTACAGGCTTTCAGTTTCACTGCCAGCTAAAGAATAGCTCAGGGATATCTCTCCTGCTGCAATTTACAGCCAATTAAATGTTAGCTAAACAACTTAGGGTATTCCTTCTACTGACCTTCTCACTCTGTCTACATGCCAGTGCCCATGACCTGGTAACGTGCAAACCCTGCTCACATCCTGCCTATGGTCCTATATAAGTCTTCCCTGAGAAAATAAAATCTGTCAGCTTGATCAGCTGTGTGTATGTGTTTCCTCCTTTGGGTTTTGCTGATGTGAGATTATCTATTGACTGTGTTTTCCTGGGTGTAGTTCACTTCCTTGTGTTGGAGTCCTTCCTTCTATAGGGCTGGATTTGTGGATAGATACTGTTAAAATATGACTTTATCTTGAAATATCTTGTTTTATCCATCTATGCTGATTGAAAATTTTGCTGGGTACAGTAGTGTAACATGAGTTAATAAAAGTCCTGAGACTGATATTGGGGTTCAAACTTCAAGCTGAATAACAGAAAAGCAAAGCAGCTGGCCACTAGATTCTTACCTCTACCTCATACTGAATGGGCTGATCCTGTCTCCATGAGCTCTAACCAAGGCACAGACTGTAACTTCCCCTCAGCATGAATGGAAAATGAATGTACTGAATACTGAAGACTCTGATTCTATCTTTTATACCCCTCTAGTGCGGGACTTAAAGGTATATGGTCTGTTATTCTTTGAGACAGAGTCAATTGCATTTATCTCTGGGTGGCCTTGAACTCAGGTCTATACTCTTAATCTTGAGATCTAGGATTATAAGAGTGCACTACCTTTTAATTTGTGGCTCTGGAGATTAAAGGTGTATACTTGGTTTCAATGGCTTGTTGCTGACTTTGCTTTCTGAATCTTCAGGCAAGATTTTATAAATTATACATAGTTAATCACCATACACTTAAATATATAAGTTAAATATGTGGGAATTTCCCCCCGTGAGCCGACTGCAAATAAAGTTTCATGTGGGTTTTTGCAGGCTTGTGTTTAGTTTCCCAAACAGAAACAGGGTTTTTCTGTGTACCCTGGCTGTCCTGGAACTCGTTCTATAGACCAGGCCCGACTGGAACTCAGCTACAGCAACATCTGCCTCCCAGGTGCTGGGATTAAGATAGTTCTATAAGGCTTAAAACCTCGGACAGATGTAAAATGTTAACCTTTTATATGCACGCTACCACTTTGATGCTAAGCCAAACGAGGCACAATGGGAAGAACAGGCTTTTGAACAATATACTGGTGCCTGAAAATCCCAGTTAGTAACAAGGTAAAAACCAATAAATAGGAACGCCACAACTATGCACTACTCACATACATGCTGAGGGGTCCTGGGAGTGCGGCACTCGCCAGTGCTGCAGCTCTTTAGGGAGTCGAGTGATTGGCCCTGAAAAGGGCCTTTAGAGAAGAGAAAGAATAAAGGACAAAGAAAGCTGAGCAGCTCAGCCACCGAAGCCGTAGAGGGTGCGGCCCTGGCGCTTGAGCGCGTAGACCACGTCCATGGCAGTGACGGTCTTGCGCTTGGCGTGCTCCGTGTAGGTGACCGCGTCGCGGATCACGTTCTCCAGGAACACCTTCAGCACCCCGCGGGTCTCCTCGTAGATGAGGCCGGAGATGCGCTTGACTCCGCCACGGCGAGCCAGGCGGCGGATGGCGGGCTTGGTGATGCCCTGGATGTTGTCGCGGAGGACCTTGCGGTGGCGCTTGGCGCCGCCCTTGCCCAGGCCTTTACCACCCTTGCCGCGACCAGACATGCTCTGAGCTGAGAAAGGGATCCGACTGACGGCAAAGGCAAGACAGCAGTTCGCTCTTATAGGGAACGTGCGGACCGGAGTGAAAACAGGAAGCGCAGTGGCGGGAAGTGCTTGTGCCTGGGGGAGGCGGGGGGTGTAGGGGCCCTCGGCGCCAATTTAACACACTTAACGTTTTCCTTTTAGTACTATTTATATACGACCATGTTTATTTAACTTGGATGCATCGAGCAACGGAAGAGTCAGGTGCGGACTCTTAATGTTTGCGAATTTTTAAAGAGCTTTTTACCGTTTTCGTTGAATGGGTTCCCTGTCGTGTCCTTACAAAACAAAAACAAAACTCATTATAGAATATACAAACAGGACGGTCGTTGGTGGCGCACTCCTTTGATCCCTGCGCTCAGGAGGCAGAGGCAGGCAGATATCTGTGAGTTCGAGGACAGCTGTATATACGTAATAAACAAACTCTTTAAAAAACATGTAGCGTCTACACTTATATTCTTCCCACCACTGGGGCATGAAGTATGCTATTTAACTCTAAAGCTATAGTTCAAGGACCGAATCATCTAATGATAATGACAAGAAGTAGTTTCATTCATTGATGCTACACAACAGGGCGGTGGTGACGCACCCCTTCGACCCCGGAGGCAGGCGGATCTGGCCAGCTTGGTCAGCCCTGGCTTCACAGAGAACCCCGACCTCGAAAAACAAACACAAATCAAGTTTGTTAGCCCGCCCCGGTGACCCCCAAGGCGGATGTGTTCAGCAGGAGGCCAGG
Organism: Phodopus roborovskii; assembly: GCF_943737965.1. Lineage (NCBI taxonomy): Eukaryota > Metazoa > Chordata > Mammalia > Rodentia > Cricetidae > Phodopus > Phodopus roborovskii. The sequence continues at coordinate 583,893 of NW_026126484.1, forward strand.
GTGAGCTCCATGACAGCTAGGCCTACGCACTGAAAAGCCTGTGTCGGGAAAAATACAAACTCCGCAGCTTCTGGGTTTAAAACATAAACGCGGCAACCAAGAGATTGTCAACACTTAAATGCTTTAACTCCATAGTTGAAACAGGTGTGACTTAAGTACACAAGAGAGACAACTACGAACTATTATGTGACGCCTAATGGTAAACCCCAGATGGGAAGCTGTCAGGGAAATGTAGATAGACTAAACCTTAGGTTCTAAAACGTAGGCCCAAACTTGCCACAACACTGTCCCGAGGGCACAAATCGCAGTCCTAAGAAAATGTAACTGCACAAACTGTCGTTGTGCTGTACAAGTGTCCAGCGCTTCAAAAAGACATTTGTGGATGGCTCTGAAAAGAGCCGTTGGTCTGACTTTTGGAGTGATTTTGGTCGAATTAGCAGCTCATTTTCCTTTGGGCTTGTGGTGGCTCTCGGTCTTCTTGGGCAGCAGCACGGCCTGGATGTTGGGCAGGACGCCGCCCTGCGCGATCGTCACGCGGCCCAGCAGCTTGTTGAGCTCCTCGTCGTTGCGGATGGCCAGCTGCAGGTGGCGCGGGATGATGCGCGTCTTCTTGTTGTCGCGGGCCGCGTTGCCGGCCAGCTCCAGGATCTCGGCAGTCAGGTACTCCAGCACGGCCGCCAGGTACACCGGGGCGCCGGCGCCCACCCGCTCCGAGTAGTTGCCCTTGCGGAGGAGGCGGTGCACACGGCCCACGGGGAACTGCAGGCCGGCCCGGGAGGATCGGGTCTTGGCCTTGGCGCGAGCCTTGCCGCCCTGCTTGCCGCGTCCAGACATGGCAGAAAAGGAACAGCCGTTCAACAACTGAGTAGAGTCTGAAGGGGCAAGAGCTTGGCCCTTATAGTGTCCTCTGGGCGCGAAAAAGAACCCGTGCGATTGGCTGGCTTCTTCTTCTCATTTACACCAATGGGAAGGGTTTGTGCCAACGCGTATTTCGATTGGGCCATAGCTTTAGATGACGTCACAGACGCATCGCCCAATCACAAGTGGAACTTTCTAAGACTCATTTGAATAACGGCTTATAAAAAGGTACCGGCCGGCACTCTGGCCGTTGGAGCTCCAGGAGTTGGTCTGTCAAGATGCCTGAGCCTGTAAAGTCCGCGCCCGCCCCGAAGAAGGGCTCCAAGAAGGCCGTGACCAAGGCGCAGAAGAAGGACGGCAAGAAGCGCAAGCGCAGCCGCAAGGAGAGCTACTCGGTGTACGTGTACAAGGTGCTGAAGCAGGTGCACCCCGACACGGGCATCTCCTCCAAGGCCATGGGCATCATGAACTCGTTCGTCAACGACATCTTCGAGCGCATCGCGGGCGAGGCTTCCCGCCTGGCGCATTACAACAAGCGCTCGACCATCACGTCCCGGGAGATCCAGACGGCCGTGCGCCTGCTGCTGCCCGGGGAGCTGGCCAAGCACGCCGTGTCCGAGGGCACCAAGGCCGTCACCAAGTACACCAGCTCCAAGTGAGCTCGGTGAACTCGCTCTTGACACAAAGGCTCTTTTCAGAGCCACCTACAGTTTTCAACGAAAAGAAGCTGCTGCACATACGTCTTCCTGTAGCCAGTCCGTTTCAGGTACTGTACTGTACGTGAGGACGTGTTAACTTTTTGTTGCTTTTAGCGTTCAGCAGGTCTCCTCCCCTCCCGTCCTGGGTTTACGGTACCGGGTTTCCTAGGAGACGCTCTGCTCTGCCTGTTAATATTGATTGCCAATAAGTGAAGGATACGGGAAAGGCAGCTGCTAAGGTCCCTGGTCTTGGCGTTACTTACCGGGCCATGCTGAAAATTGTTGGCAAACCTAAAATGGTTAGGGCAGTGAGTAAGGCAACTGTTCATTTTCCTTAAAGGGGATGCTTTGGGGCAGTGAAATCTTCTGCTGGGAGACGGGGCACCCAAATGAATAAGCGGACACAGTAAATATTAACCGTATTTGCTTGGAGGATCAGTGAGTACTCCGGGACACGATCGGTCGGGGAATATTGCAGGCTATTGGTTCCCTGGGTTGCTGTCTGTATTTCCAGGGTAAAGAGAAGTGTAAGTATTTTAGGCAAGGAAAAAGATCCACCGAGATGCTTTTGCGCTTGTTACCTACCAAGATGTAGGTGTCAAAACTGAAGGAAAATAAGAACCTTACAACCTAGGTTGGTTTAGGAATGGAAAGACTATAGCTTTAGGTCCCAGCTTTATTAGTCACTGGGTGTTCCTCTGTAGAATAAATATGCCTTCAGAGCATCACCCACACCTGCAAAGAGTAGGCGAAATCACTGGGTTTTGTTTAGTGACCAGTAAGTTAACATCTCACTTTCTCCCAATTAGTGACTTTTCAAGATGCTAAAGTACAGTTTTTAGTGTTCTTGCTAACCACCAAAGCCACCTCTATCGCCTAGGCCGTTTGCTATGTAGTAAACATGTCTACTATTCACCTAATAATCTTGATAGGATAGAAACGGAAAATCATGAATAAGCCTCCCTGACCATTGTGCTCAGCCATGCTGGTAGCCTGTAAATTGATAAAAGAAGAAGGGGCGGGGGGGCGGGGGGGTGGGAGGCGGGAGGCGGGGGGTGGGGGGGGGGGGGGGGGGGCGGGGGACAAACAAACAAACAAACAAACAAACAAAAAACTTTGAAGGAAAATGTAGTAATAGCTATCGGAGTTAAGTATGCATGTATCCTTCACACCCTGAAATTCAATCTCTGATATATATGTTTTTGAAAACGTGTTGCAGTGCGGTGGTGGTGCACGCCTTTAGTCCCAGCACTGGGAAGGCAGAGGCAGGAGAATGTGAGTTTGAGGCCAGCCTGGTCTACAGAGCGAGTTTCAAGACAGGCGGGGCTAGACAAAGAAAAAGAAAAGAAAAGGAAAAACATGTAAAAGGTTAATTTTCTTTTATTTTGCCTTTGTTGTCTCTTTCAGTGGCACAGTTTGTAATTCACAAGACTAGACGCAATCTGATCCACAACAACACAGATGCTGACATGGACCTTTGCAGTGTGCTATGTCATGATTTTAAAATCCTTCATAGTTGCTATGTCATTTCATTTTCTGGTTGTTCTTCATGACAGGGTTTCTCTGTCCTGCAACTTGCTTGCTTTGTATATACTAGGCTGGCCTCGAACTAAAAACACCCACCTGCCTCTGCCTCTGCCTCTGCCTCTGCCTCTGCCTCTGCCTCTGCCTCTGCTTCCAAGGTGCTGGGATTAAAGGTGTATGCCACCACACCCAGACTGTCACTTTATCTTCAGGGCACCCTTGTAAGGTAAATCACACTTGTGCCCTAAACTCCAGATCACAAGACACATGTTCAGTGACATTAAGAAATTGCCCAAGTTTGCACAGCTAATAAGCTACAACTCCAGCTCCTCAGCATCCAACACCCACTTCCCACCTAGGGCACCCACACACATGCCATACATTCACACGGATAAAAATACATTCACACAAATGAAAATAAAAGGAAAGATCCAATAATCAAATGTACCAAGTAGGCTGTATTAGGGTCCTTGTATCTGAGGAATATAAGGAAAATTCTAAAACCTAAAAAATTCTAGTGAAAATGGCTGTACTTCTTTCTGTAAAAGCTGTAATACGATTATGACTTGACTCAGCAATACACTGAAGTTTTCTAGTCACAAAACTTTGAGATTTTAAGTATGCCAAGTACAATTGTGCACATGTACCTGTAATGAAACTTGTTGGAGTATCTATGTCATTGTACATTTGGAATCATGATTTTTTTTTTTTTCCCCATATCTGGAAAACATTAGGGAGGCTAGAAAGAGTTGAAATAATAGGACTATTTTATTTCCACAAATATTATGATCAAATTCTATCTCTTTGCCCTTCAAATCTGAAGGGGTGGCGGAAGGAAAGAAAAATTAAATTTAAATTTAAAAACAATAACACATTTGAGGACATGTAGCATCGAATTTCCTCAGTGGTGTTCCCTAGAATTTACTTGGACAGAACTTACTTGGAAACACTGACCTGGAACATCAGTGTTTGTATGGATAGGAAATAAAAAAAAAATTCTTAGTAGAAGACTTTCACTTTTGTAGGAACTGTCACAAGAAGAGAGGAGAAAAACAAGAAAACCTACCGGCGTGACTAAGCAGATGAATCTAACCCTCCAAAGTAGGGCCCTCGTATGAAGTGAGACAGAAGTCACAACTTTTAGACCCTTGGTGACAAAGGGCAAACGTCTGAGATGTTGAGGCCACAGAGGTGGTAGCACAGGTACGCAGACAGTAGTCCCTTTGACCACTAACCCTGAACAGGAACTTGTTAGGGGTAGAAAACCACCCTGTTTTCAAGAAGCTTTATGATTCAAAAAGACAATTTCTACAACAGGAAAAACAAATAAACAGTGCAGACTAAGGCGAAATGATTATTACAGGGAAAGAACTAAATGGGAGCTACCTACTACAGAGGGTTTGACACTCCTCCCAGAAGCCATAGGCATCTGATATTAAAAACCTACTGCCAGAAGTGGGAAACATCTACTGAGTAGTCAATAGGAGGTATACCAGAGACAGCCCTCACCCCCACCCAAAAAATACAGCTATCGCTTCTGGTTGGCCATCATAACTTCCTGGTAAGACCGGAGTTGTATAGCAAGATATGCCCAGGGGTGTAATAAAGGCACACATATTATAAGGGAGAACAACCATTTCCTGATTGGATTTAAGGATGGCTCCATTAGAAGATACTATAAATCTGGCCAAGAAGCCATCATCGGGGAGCTCAGAGGCCCCAGGAGAGGACCTAATACTATTATTCTGTGAAATGGACATAGGATCAAGCTGCCCTCTAAATTCATAACTTACTACCCATAGATTGGCACAGCTCTCAGGCCTCTTCAGAGACATTTCTTTATGCCCTATAGGCGGTGGTTAACACAGAAAATCAACAAGTTGTGAAAATGCAAAGAATATGTGCCAAGTGGGACATCTCTATCAAACACTCATAACTAAGTAAGTCTCGGGGACCATTGTGGAAGAGGGGGCAGGAAGACTGTGAGGGCCGGAAGTCAGGGAAGACTAGAGTGAAGCAGCTTTCTCTGGGTGTGATAGGGCCGCCACGCTCAGGGACTCACAGCAGCTGTGGTTGCTTGCACAGCATCCTATGCGGAGGAGAAGGTGATTCATGAGCCCTCCCCACTAAGGAGGTATGCGACACGAATAATAAAAACACAGACTGATATTGGGGTTCGAGTTGATGGTCAGATAAGCAAAGCAGCCAAGCCACTAGCTCTTAACCACTACCGCAGACTGAAAGAAATAAAGAATAAAAGAAACAGTCATACAGGCCCTGCCCAGCCCTGCCCTGCCTTTGAGAGGATGCTTCGATGGAAGGGCACAGGCGAGCAAGGATTTCCCTGCCGGACAGGTTCCCCAGAAAACCGGACAGGACGTTCGCCAGAGATGGGAGGGGCTCGGGATCATGCTATGAGGCAGAACCGTCCTTGGACCGAAAGACTTTGGCCTCTTTGACCTTGCCCTGCAAAATGTGATGAAAAGTCAGTTTTATGCTTCAGAGAAGCCAAACTACCCACGTGTTGTCAACACATGCCTCGAGAGGGCAGTAGAGTTTCAGTGAAAAATGACATTTAAAAATCTGCAGGCAGAGGGATGAGTTCAGTTCCCACTGGAAAATCTTCTCAGGACAACATGCCAGCTGGCCCTGTGCCTATGATGTAAGGATTGGTGCTCTAAATTTTGAATCCAGTGATTTCAGTTCAAATCTTGGTGGGACCATCTAGGTTTTTCATTATTGGGTAATCTTATTCCTTGAACCTTACATGTGTCCCAGTCTTAACCAACCCCTAATCCCACACACCAGACTCATTCACAAGCAGCTCTAGCATTCCTCAGAAACCTGAGCTCACAGGTCCAAGCAGGCCCAAAGTCAGAAACAGATACCTCAGGGAGCCTCCTCAATTGCTAGAAACAATGTGCAGCTGTGAGTGAGGAAAGGCACATTCCTGGGCTCTCCTTATTCCTGGAAAAGAATACACACGAGCATTTAAATTAAAAAAGAAAAGAAATGCCTGACTGAGTCAAAGGTGGACATGAGGTTCTATGCTCTTCTAATTTTCGTTAAGAACTCACCTGGGGGAAGAAAGATTCCACTCAGCCACCCCACCAGCCACAGACACACACACACACACACACACACCACTCCCCAACCCCCATTCTTGGGCACCTTCCTGGAAGTCCACTCTTACCTGTAGAAGGCTCTGCCCTGGCAGAAGCCAAACCTGTGGAAAACACTAGCCATCTGTGGTCTAACTGAAGATTTCCAGGGGTGGGGGCTGTTTGTTTGGGTATTGTTTTTAACCATGCACACAGTCAGCAAAGACTGAGGGCAATTGTTCCCTTCTTTGCTATGCAGGAAGGAGGAGACAGAACCTCTGAACTAGTTCTTCCTAGTCTTGGTCATTGTGTGCCCTCAGCAGGATCTGAGAGGGTGGCTCTGGAGACAACAGGGAGTACACGCTCTGCTAGTCTCAGAGCCTCTGCTGATGTCCCAGGTACCAGATCCACCGGTGCTCCGCAGAAGGTCATAAGGTCAGCTACCCTGCAGACTCAAGGATGCCTATCGGCTTTGGAAAATTGATTGAATTAGGTCTTCCCATCTGGCTGGTTGTGTCCAAGAAGTTCCCGTGGGTATGAAACCCACCCGCCTTTTCCCAAGGACCTCTTCCTTTGTCTGCTCCGGGGTTTAGCATTTTGTAATTTTCCCTCATGCACTATCTTTGAAAAGAGGGCTCTTTGTTGATTTTGTTTTATTGTTGTTGTTGTTGTTGTTTTAGTTTGGTCCTGACCTTTCTCGGTCGGCCTTTGGGGAACCCCCACTTGCTAAAAACAGTTGCCTTGAAGAAAATCCAACAAGGAGTCTAGCTGGTTTCCGTTTTATTTGTGGTTTGCTGAGATGGTGGCGCTATGTGGAGAGCGTCATCCACTGAAGGTGTTGAGGTGCTGGAAGCTTGCCTCAGTGGCCTGGGAGGCCAGGACCTACCTAAATCCAGAAGATCCAGTATCGATCTAGCCACTGTCACGAGACAGGCGTCTGCACAACCTCATCTAGGAGCAAAGCTGGTCAGATGTGAGGAACACGCTGGAAGTTGGACTTCAGCCGAAGCTCCATTAACCGAATGACCTGCCTGGGTCTCTACATTAACTGAAGGGCCACATCGTGGTCAACCACGATGGAGTGCCGATTCAGAACCAGTATCCAATAGCACCTACAAAGGATGGTCTGTCTATACAGTTACCCCAGTAAAGGGATATAGATCCCTCTGAGGAAGGATGGGAGAAAGGCTAACAGTGAAATTTTATTAGCTGTTTCAGCAGGAGTCTCCCGCTCCCTCGGGGGACCTGGCCTTTTCTTCATTCGGGGAATTCTGGGTCTGCAAACTGCAGAGAACCGGAGCTCATTTCTGTAAAGACAAAAAGTGCAAAAGTCCGGGTAGTCCTCTCAGAACATTAAAAACTCGGGCAAAGTTCCCCTCACATTGGAAACCTGAGAGGACTGTGGTTGAAAACCACCCACAGACGACTGCCAGTGGCGAAACGTGAAGACAGAGCAGCTGTGCCCACTGCTTGGGAGATGCAGAAGAGCTGAGACGAAAGCGAGGCCAGCCCGAGCTACCAGGGCTTGTTGCAAACTAAGAAAATAAACACAGTAACACTCCTGTTTGTTAATGGGATGGATATGTACTTTTACTTCAAAACTACTAGTGGGAAGCAGAAATACATAAGCAACAGTCACTCCTACTGGGAGTGGGGTTCGAACCCACGTGGGCATCTGCCCATTGGATCTTAAGTCCAAAGCCTTAACCACTAGGCCATCCCAGTTGGGAGATTCATAAAATCAGGGTGTTTCCCTCATGTTTCACTAACTGAAGGGACACATACTAAAACCAGAGTTTGAAGAAAGGAATTTTAATCACATACTGTGTTATCCAAGACTCACAGATTGTGAAGCCTTATGGTTTAGTTGGTTAAAGTACCTTTCTAGTAAATGGAGGACCCATGGTTTGGGGCCAGCATGGGATTTTTCTTTTTCTGCAGATTTTAGGTTTCACTTTAGGCAAATTGTGATCACTGAAGGTACCTGAGGTTTATGCCTAATGAAACAGCTTGACCTCAGTCTTCATGACTATGAGTCACTTAGAAGAGGTCATGGTCGGGGCTACCTATTCTCATGAGCAGCGCTGGGGTATAGAGAAGGAGGTGAATTTACATTCAGTTCACAAGACATTAGCAGCCTTTATGGCGGGGATTTCTCACTAGTGTTGTACTATAATTTCTAAGTTTCAGGACTGCTTTCCACAATTCCTAAGAAAGGTAGAATGCTAATGTTTTTGATTTTGATATGATTCAAAAAGAAAGGAAGAGAGGGGTAATAACTGTCCCTCCTGTACTCTAGGGTGTCACCAAATGACTTGAAAAACTGGATACCACCATGGCTGTTTAAGGGGATGAAGAACAATTAGTGATGAAAGACAGAACCAACCAACCAAAACTGACTGACTAAACATGGAAGGGGAGAGAGAGACCTAAAAAGTCACAGAATGTTACTTAGATACGAAATTAAAAGTGTGTGTTTGGTGGGGGGGGGGGGGAGTGAGTGTTCCCTGTAACAAACCTTTAAAAACATATTTGGTGGATGTGTGTGTGTGTGTGTGTATGTGAGAGAGAGTGCGTGTGTGTGTGTGTGTGTGTGTGTGTGTACTGGAGGACATGTGTGGATGTCAGTGGAAAATAGGGCTCCTCTACATTTGATGATGAATCGTGTCTTTAAAGCACTACGTCCTACAAACCCTCCTCTCACTAGTCAATGGGATTGCTGCGCTAGCTGAACCCCAGTAGTTATGGCAAGCTTGTAGGCACCAAACATTCTGCTATATCCTGTAGGAGTCAGCGGTCTACATCTTGCTGGACATTTTCTGCAGGCTGTCTTGGCTGGGAATGGCTTGGGTAGGGTTCTATTATCAAACCAGTGCAATTTTAAGTGGCTACAGCAGAGCTCCAGAGTGCTCAGAAGAGCATCTTGTGTGTATATAAGATATCCAAATGTGGTTACAGAAGGGTGCCGTTATAATCAGGTTTGAGGCCAAAGCTTCAGATTTAGGCTTTCAATTGTGTCTCATACTGAACCATGCCAGACGTTGTAACAGGAGTCAGGTTCCGGTCCAGAATACTTAACCGGTTGACCTTGTTGAGTAGGCCAACCACCTCAACATTGGGAGACTGTGTAGGGCCTGAGAGCACAATCTGAAAAGCATTAGATGACAGCTTGATGTGGTGTCAGACCCTCTCAGTGTTTTGTGTGCATTGTTCTATGGTGTCTAGACAAGGAAGTTAAACTGTTTCTTTATCCAATGTATTTATTAAGTTCCTGAGCATGGTTTTCCAGGCATGATTTGATTATGAGCCTCCATGGTGTCATTTTTTTCCCATCAGACATATAGGGGTTTCTTCCTTTCTGTTCTCAGATATAAGTCACTGTTCAGTCTGTGCTGGATGGGCCATGCATGATGAATGGTGTTGTTTCCGGATCTACCCAGAATCTATATCTTCTTTTTCCTTCAAAAAGAAGATAAGAGCTGATTTTTAACATAAGTTTACTGAGACAAGGCATTCTTTGAAAAAACACTATTTGATAGACCTGGAAGTTAATCCCACCAATTGAGAATAAGATCATTATCACAGTTGAATGCTAAAATTGAAGCAAGTTCTAATTAAATACTGGCTTGGATGATGGCTTCTGGCCAGATATCTGTCTCTAGTTTTCCAGAAGATGGATCCTGAATCAGGGTTTATGATGTGTTAAGTATTTCTCATCAGGTTCAATCAGGGCCAAGCCTATATCCTGGCTTATCTCTAGTCTATATACAATCAGGGGCAAGTGTATATCCAACATAAGTATTTCCTGTTTGTGAACTTGCCCACATATGATCAAGCACACTCTAGTGCAGGCAAGTGAAACAAACTTGTTTGTGGGAGTGAAAAGCATGTGGCTTCTTATCTCCCATAAACAAGAGCCTCCAACATTCCAGGAACTATCAATTCTTGGGCAAGGAATAGGCTTGCAAATCATAGACATTTTTGTTTCAGGAATCCCATAAGGCACAGTAATTAAAACTTAAAATGTAACTTTTAAGAGCTGTAATATCAGCAGTTAAGATTGGAATGAATTTTCTTAAATGCTGATATTGAAATCACAAGTTGTGAATTTATAATGAATGGCCTTGAGGACAGACACAACGTATACCGTTTTCAAAATAGAAGTATACCGTTTTCAAAACAGAAGTCCACACCCATGCTTTTATTTTGTTTCATTGTTTTTCCAAGCTCGTCTTTGCTTCTCTTAATTCTATTAGTACAAAGAAAAAAAAAAGTATATTTAAATTTTTTTTCTTCAAATAACCCACAATTTATTCAATGGTGGCTTAAAATTGTGAAAAACAATTGTTTTCTATCAAAAGTCACTAGCTTGGGGCTGAGAGTTGGTGGTGCACAATTTTAATCCCAGCACTCAGGAGGCAGAGCCAGGCTAATCTCTGAGTTTGAGGCCAGGCTGGTGCAGAAAGCAAGTTCTAGGACATACTATAAAGTTCCAGAGAAACCCTGTGTGAAAAAAAAAAAAAAAAAAAGTAACTAGGTTATCAAGGACCACTATTTCATAAACATCTTCCTCCTTTAAGGTCTCGCACATTAAAAAAATTTTGTTTACACAAATCTGGTACCTCCATCCACCCCCAACATGTTCCCAGAATTTAGTGACCTAGAGCAAGACAACTTTCCTCTTTCTGTTTCTTTGTATCAATTCCTTTTAAACTAGGCAGTCTCACAAGATTGTGAGGTAAGATTCGAGCTACAGGAGGAGACACACCACTTCATTACAATAAAAGCCAAGTGGACTTCCTGTACCTTTGTACTACTTAGCCCAGTGTGGTTCTTGTTAGCCTGCTTTCTCTTTATCTTTCTGTCTCTCAGATGCAGGGGTTTCATTATGTAGCACTTGCTGCCCTGCTCTTTATATAGACTAGGCTGGTCTCACATTCATAGAGTTGTGCCTGCCTCCCAAGTGTAGGATCAAATCTCCTAGCAAGGCCTGGTGAACTCTTTCAAAACAAAGAAACAACAACAAACAAAAAACAAACAAATCACCTTAAAGAGATGTATTTGTTCCCTTTGGCCTCATGTTCCTTTGTTTCACATTCAGATTATTCTTTCTTGTGTCACAGCCAAGGATCTGGTATGACCTGGGTTGGTGCCCTCAAAAGATTAAGCAAACTCCTTATGCTGTGAGCAGCAGTGAGGTGTCTTTCTTTTCCTGTTGCCAAGAGACTAATGGTACATATGTCCAAATGGAAGTATTTGCCTTTTCATGTACATATATGAAGTAAAAGAATTTGCTAAACACTATACCAAATTATGTCTTTTGCACTGCAAACTGAGGGAACTTGAGAAACAGCAAATTCAGGGAGGGACTTGATTTGAATTTCCTTTTAATGACCAAAGACAAATGTTCAAAAGTTACTGCAATGAGTTTCTTCCAAAAGCATCTCCAGTACAGATTGTCTACTGGGGCTTGAAGATCAATTCCCTGCTTTAAATATACTTGCCACAAGTGATTTCTCCTGAGAGTATGTTCAGATCACTCATTTTCCACTAGTTTTCCTGTATATCCTCCCTGCTCCAGTAAGGATGAATATACACTTCAAGACCTCCCAGAAGTTTAGGGTATTTATTTTCTTCATGCAATATACATGTGTACAGTTTGTATCTGTTTGCCATCATTTACTTATTCATGGAACACTCAAGTGGAGAAGGAACGTTTATCCTTCACAGGAATTCAGACTGAAATTCTTCTGGCTGTATACTACAGCTGGTGGACATAACTATAGACAATAAAGGAGGATTTCTTAAGCCTTGCTACAGAGTAAGACCCCTGTCTCTCTCACACATACACAAAGTTCAAAACCAAAACCAAATAACCCTCCCCAGAAAACACAAACCCAAGTGAAGAAACAAATGTGTGGAAGGTATCTCATTACATTCTGTGGACAATCTAAATCATATAGTTCATAATTTATTTCTTTTTCAGTATTTTATCTTGGAGGGTATTTCACAGTTTGGTCTCACCTCAGAGAAGACTGGATTTGTGTTGCAGTACCAATTTGGTCTTTAATTTCCTCAACTTAAAAGTAAGGAAGACAATAGAATTCATTCCATAGGATACTATAGACATAGATACATTACAGAAAATGGTTAGACTTTTATTAACATCTCAGGAGACATACAAGAGCTAACATACTTTTTCCAGAAATGATGTCCTAACATTTGATATTCAGCTACCTTTAGTTGTTCATGCTCATACACTTTATTTGCATTTACTAGAGAACTTACAAAAATGACTTTAAAAAAATTCTCTTTTTTTATTCTTTACTTATGCTCTGAAAAACTCAAACACAATTTCAAGCAATCACATTAAGACCCTCTTTGAAGTTTTTTTTTTCTTCCAAAATAGTTTTTATCAAGTCAAGAGTATATACTAAGCATATACTTATAAACACACTACACACAGTATTAAAATCAAGTAATAAGTAATAAGTAGACAATGCATGTAAAACAGAAGGCATTTATGAAAGTAACAAGACACTTACAAAAATGGAAAAACAAAATTTGTTTCCCGAGTGCTTAGTTGGGGACTTATTACGATCAAGCCTGGTTCCGAGGGACTGTAATTCCAATCACTTAAACTGAGGCAGTAAGATACACTTAGTTGGATAACAGAAACAGAAACGGTTAAATATGGTGTCAAAACAAAAACCTCAATGCAAACAATAAACAGGTAATGGGACCCAAGTAAGTGAAGATGCTCTTACTACATCTGTCTGGAAACATTTTGTAGGATGTAGAGATCTGGGATCTGATGATTAATGGCTTTTCAGATCTACCACCACACTGTAGCTCTAACCAGGAAACTGAAACTCATTATAAAGAGCCTATTATGTCTCCATTTCAGCAGCTAACAAGGTAACTTGTAATACTGTCCAACAATACTGGCAAGATGGTTTTCACCAATCTTAGTGGACTGTAGAATGCCGGAAGAGTAACGGAATGATTAATGTTGTAAATGGGCAAAACATTTCCTCCAAGACTGAGGAGACCGGTAGAGGAACTTCTTGAATTCCTAGGCCTTCTTATCAATTAAAAGTGCGTAGAAGCAATCCAGCTCCGTTTTGAGAACTTGGGTGGCTCTGAAAAGAGCCTTTGAGTCAAGAGCGAGTTCATCGCGCTCACTTGGAGCTGGTGTACTTGGTGACGGCCTTGGTGCCCTCGGACACGGCGTGCTTGGCCAGCTCCCCGGGCAGCAGCAGGCGCACGGCCGTCTGGATCTCCCGGGACGTGATGGTCGAGCGCTTGTTGTAATGCGCCAGGCGGGAAGCCTCGCCCGCGATGCGCTCGAAGATATCGTTGACGAACGAGTTCATGATGCCCATGGCCTTGGAGGAGATGCCCGTGTCGGGGTGCACCTGCTTCAGCACCTTGTACACGTACACCGAGTAGCTCTCCTTGCGGCTGCGCTTGCGCTTCTTGCCGTCCTTCTTCTGCGCCTTGGTCACGGCCTTCTTGGAGCCCTTCTTCGGGGCGGGCGCGGACTTTACAGGCTCAGGCATCTTGACAGACAAACTCCTGGAACTCCAACGGCCAGAGTGCCGGCCGGTACCTTTTTATAAGCCGTTATTCAAATGAGTCTTAGAAAGTTCCACTTGTGATTGGGCGATGCGTCTGTGACGTCATCTAAAGCTATGGCCCAATCGAAATACGCGTTGGCACAAACCCTTCCCATTGGTGTAAATGAGAAGAAGAAGCCAGCCAATCGCACGGGTTCTTTTTCGCGCCCAGAGGAAACTATAAGGACCAAGCTCTTGCCCCTTCAGACTCTACTCAGTTGTTGAACGGCTGTTCCTTTTCTGCCATGTCTGGACGCGGCAAGCAGGGCGGCAAGGCTCGCGCCAAGGCCAAGACCCGATCCTCCCGGGCCGGCCTGCAGTTCCCCGTGGGCCGTGTGCACCGCCTCCTCCGCAAGGGCAACTACTCGGAGCGGGTGGGCGCCGGCGCCCCGGTGTACCTGGCGGCCGTGCTGGAGTACCTGACTGCCGAGATCCTGGAGCTGGCCGGCAACGCGGCCCGCGACAACAAGAAGACGCGCATCATCCCGCGCCACCTGCAGCTGGCCATCCGCAACGACGAGGAGCTCAACAAGCTGCTGGGCCGCGTGACGATCGCGCAGGGCGGCGTCCTGCCCAACATCCAGGCCGTGCTGCTGCCCAAGAAGACCGAGAGCCACCATAAAGCAAAGGGAAAATGATTTAAAATGACTATTTACCAAAGGCTCTTTTCAGAGCCACCTCCCCTGTCTTTTAAAGAACTGGACATAGTCATATTGCTGCATAAGTTACTTTGGCTTCCTTTTAACAACTGTTGTCTAACCTGTAGTACGTTTATAGACCATAACCGCCGAAGAACAGTTTTTTTCCCCTTAAACAATATAAAGTTTGCTTTCCACACTATGATCTGTTTTGGTGAAAATACCAGGTTGAATGGAACGACTCTACGTGTTGATGAGTCAGCAATTTGGAGGTATTATTTTTTTTAAGTATTGCATTACCCTTGAACGTAATCCCTTAACATTAAGTTTGAAGAACCTGAAAATTCACTAGTTTTTGATTTAAGATATTTTGAAAGAATTAAAGTCAAGTTTTGATTATAATTCTAAGAGCAGGCTATTTCTTCTTTGAATTGAAAAATTGGGAAAATAGGGTGATTTTGGACTGAAGAGTAGGTTCCAGACCCTTAAATTGCTCCTATAAGAACCGGCGAAAATTTGAAATAATCTTGTTGACGGTTGAAATATGAATGTACACTGATGGTGGCTATCAGCCAATTGAAATTTGGTAGATCAAAAACTGTCAAATGTAGGTAATCTTTAAGGGCCTAATCGAAAGTAAAATATTTGAGAGCACAATGGCGTGGACACGTTACCTGGCGTACTAATTTACGCTAAGTGTACCTTTTATGAAAAATTGTCACTATTATGTCTACTGGAAAAGGTATATATAAAACCTATACCTGAGAAACAAAGAGACAGACCATAGATTACAAAGGGTATCAAATGATTTGCAAACATTTTCTTGAAAAAAGGCATGCCACTATATAATTCAGGGTCTTCAGCCTCAGTTTTCCATTTGCCTGGGGTAGTGGTGTATGATTTTAATACATGTTTCATATGTAACGGCCAGATTGGGGGAACAAAGGCGCGTGCACTGTTGACCAATACCTTTAAAGTTGAGTAGGCCTAATATAGTCTCGTCCAATCAGCTTCAGGTTCTGATTATAAATAAGCCTTCAGCAGGGACCATTTCATTCTACTTTGAAGTGAAGTCATGGCTCGTACTAAGCAAACCGCTCGTAAGTCAACTGGCGGCAAGGCCCCACGGAAGCAGCTGGCCACCAAGGCTGCTCGCAAGAGCGCCCCTGCCACCGGCGGCGTGAAGAAGCCCCACCGCTACCGGCCCGGTACGGTGGCGCTGCGCGAGATCCGGCGCTATCAGAAATCCACCGAGCTGCTGATCCGGAAGCTGCCGTTCCAGCGTCTGGTCCGCGAGATCGCGCAGGACTTCAAGACAGACCTGCGCTTCCAGAGTTCTGCCGTCATGGCTCTGCAGGAGGCCAGTGAGGCTTACCTAGTAGGTCTGTTTGAGGACACCAACCTGTGCGCCATCCATGCCAAACGAGTCACCATCATGCCCAAGGATATCCAGTTGGCCCGCCGCATTCGTGGGGAAAGGGCATAATTCTAGTAACAATCGTAAAAACACAAAGGCTCTTTTCAGAGCCACCTCCATTCTCACTTGAAAGTCTGTTTACACTAAGCTTTACGGCATCATGTATTCAATAGTGAGCTACAGAAGCTATTGTCTAATTTCTTAAGGATCGGTTCATATTGGTTATGGCTTTTCCCAACGTGTGGAAGACCGGTTGGGTGCGGTGTGGTGAGGCTCTTAGCAAAAGCTTTCTATTTCTAGTAATCTACATAGCACACAAAACAGCAAGACTGAGAAGTAATCACTGGCGACTATCCACGTGTGCTTGTGTGTGTTTTCAATAACAGTGGAGGCTGTGAGGAAATGCGACTCCATCCAGGATGTGACCTAATTTTTCTATGGCAGAGCAATTCCTGTCGGTCCAGTTTCTTCACCTGTGTACAGCAGTCTTCTCCCTGGTATGCTCTGCTTTGGGGAATTGCAACTTTAGATTCTACTTCCTGCTTTGTTGAAGAGGAATTTTGTCTCCAATAACTAGGTTTGGGTTGAAAGGAGGAGACAGGAGTGTGGGAGAATTCCAGAGGTTTCTCTCATGTCTTCCAATCTCTTAGTATTGAGACCTCATTAAGGAGAATTATCACCAAGATAATTCAAGGTCAAGGCAACATAACTGAGCTACCTTTCAAAATATATAGGCGACTTAATAGTTGACTCTAAGTGTTTTGCTGAAACTGGAACAGTGAACACAGTGAAGGTGAAACACTTGGTAGAAATTTCCCTTTCTTTAAAACCTTAAAAAATGGAAAATCCCCCGAGTTGTCATCTCTGACAACAGAACTTAATGCTCCCAGGTAGGATTCCCATCAGGGTGACTTTACCGTTAGCTTACTAGTGTTGTTACTTTCTCACATGTTATCTCTCTAGACCCTTAAAACAGCTGATGAGTTGCATGGGCTTGTTTTTCAAAGCTATTCTCTGTAAATCTCAAATAATGTGCCTTTTGTTTTGCCCCAGGCACTGAACCTAAACAAACAAACAACAAAAAGCCTAAAAAAAACTTTTTTTTTTCTGTTTTGAACTTTCATTAGAGAGGAATCAGACCCAAGGTTTCTGTGTTTCAAGATTTCAAATAGTACACCCAGGGCTTTTCCTCTTTCCACAGATAGATTGTTTCTGGGATTTAAAATAGTTGTTGCAAGGAAAGGAGATTGTTGAACCTTTTCTACTAGATGCCAAAACTAATCACTCAGAACCTAGTAACTCAGTGAGAAATAGACTCATTCAAGGAACATGAGTGTGTATTGTTTCCTATGTACAAACCGCACTTGAAAATTTACTAAGACAAATTGACTCTTAGAGATTAAATGTGACATTTGTCCCAAGAATAACAAAAATGTTGACACATTTTTAAAGGCAAATATCACTGACATTAAAGTTTAGAGAAGAAGGTGGATAGGGGAAAAACCCAGTTGCTGTGAAAGATAGGACTGGGCCAAACAGCTTGAGTCTAGGGAGTCAAGCAGGGCTCTTGCCTTTCGAAGAGTTTTGCCTGTACTGAAGTCATGTTTGATCTCACATTCTGCCTCTCATTTGTAAATGCTTTCCACTGGCAGAGAACATGGACAGGAGTCAGGTTGAATTTTAGCACTTTTACCTCTACACACTGCAAAGAAGCAGAGTGCAAGAATACTGCTTATTGTATGTTTTTCGAATGAAGAAAACAATAATCATTTCTCACCAGGATTGTGGCAAGTCTGAGAGGAACAAAGGGCTTGAAAGCAGCACAGGATTGGAGTTTAAATCCTTCTTACACAAATATTTATATCTGGAATAAAGAAAAGAACTACATTTGGCAATTGGGTGTGAACTACATCTAAACTTCCACTGCACTAACTGCAGCCATATTTTTTTCTTTTCAGGTTGTTTAGCTAATGTTATAATGAAAACACATTTCAGAAATAACTCGAACCAGCCCTCTTAACCTGAGAATCTCATACCCATCAATCACAAAGACTTGTGTATTCCTGCCTGACTCACAAGGTGGGGTTGCCCACTAGCAGTAGGCAGCTCCAAATGTGAGGTGGATAGAGATATTTTCCAATAGGCCTCGTTAGAATCTGCAGTTTACTACAGTCCTTTCCTTTTTCCTAAAAATCCTGATAAGGTTCACTGGTAAACATGGGGAAAATATTGGTGACACAGGTGATTCCTATCGGGTAAAAAAAAAAAAAAAATCATAAAGCAATGCCTGGTACTCTATTGCCTTTTGTGTCTGACAAATCCGACCATATTAAAGGAGAGAGGGCTCGTGCAACGGACTGCCGGTATAAGCACCTCCGCCAAGTCCTGCACAACACACATAATTATCACCAAGCCTTCCATCTGCTGCCTGCAGCAGCAAGGCAACATCAAGGGCATCCCTGACTTAGCTTTTCCACAGGCTGCCTTAGTGTTCTGGCGCTGTGTACGTTTTTCTGTATAGGCTGCTGTTTCTGTGACTAATTTCGGGCTTCTCTTCGAACCTTGAACTGTGTAACTTTGTAATTTGTAAATGAATGCCAACCACAAGCCAGTGTCTTCAGTTAATGTAACATAGTAGTCAAACCTCAAAGTTCTCGGGGTTTGTAAATACAGGAAGTTTGCTGGTTTATCCATTTTGAATTTTTTTCGCGCCAAAACCGCAACCCTTGAGAGGCAGTATTAACTGCAATTTCTACAGCAGTTTTCCTGTGATGAAATTCTTGGAGCGATTAAGTGTGAGAGGTACTGATGACTCCAGGAATTACTAATTTTTTGTCAATTTTCCTTTCAGTTTTCTCGTTAAATTTGTGTTCCAAATGGCTCCTTTGTTTAAATAATGAAAAGGTCCGTTGATTTTCAAAGACAACATTTTCTAGTGATGTTAATTCCTGGGGTATGCTCGAGTAAATTTTACATGACAAAAGAATTTTGTAAGAGACGAATAATTCCCTTATATTACTGGGTTTAAACGCGGACCAATCCGACGTCTCGATGTATGATGTCAGCAATTGACTGTCCAATCCAGTATCGAGGCTCCTTATATAAACGAAGATTTTTCCTAAAGTTCAGTCACTGTGTTTCTTACTTCGTCGAAATGGCTCGTACAAAGCAGACTGCTCGCAAGTCTACTGGAGGAAAGGCCCCTCGCAAGCAATTGGCCACCAAGGCTGCTCGCAAGAGCGCCCCTGCTACCGGCGGCGTGAAGAAGCCCCACCGTTACCGACCCGGAACCGTGGCGCTGCGCGAGATCCGTCGCTACCAGAAGTCCACCGAGCTGCTGATCCGGAAGCTGCCGTTCCAGCGTCTAGTGCGTGAGATCGCGCAGGACTTCAAAACAGACCTCCGCTTCCAGAGCTCAGCTGTCATGGCCCTGCAGGAGGCTTGTGAGGCCTACTTGGTGGGTCTGTTTGAGGACACCAACCTGTGTGCCATCCATGCCAAACGAGTCACCATCATGCCCAAGGACATCCAGCTGGCCCGCCGCATTCGCGGGGAAAGGGCGTAGTTTCCCCCTGCTTTCTAAGTTAAAAAGGCTCTTTTCAGAGCCCCTTCCTTGTCACCAAAATCGAGCTGTGCATCTACAAATTCTGATAAGGTGATCTGATGTTCACATAAGTTCTTTTCTCAGCACTCAGCACAACTCTTCTAGTTTGTCACCTGGGTTCCTTGTGTTGAGATAAGCAGTTAATGCTAGGAGCTTTTTATAGAGCCTTGTAACACCAATTGTCATGTAGTATTTTGGTAACATTTGTGCTGTCGGAAGGGTTGTACAGGAAGGGTTGTACAGTGTGCCAAAGTCAGCAAAATTTAGTCCTTTAAACACCTAATGTGTAATACCTCTTTCCCTTTGCATTCTGCTACAGGTAATTCTTAACCTAAATTTGAAACTTCACACTCTAGAAATCCTTTTGTTATAACCTGGTTTTGTTCCTTTTGTGTCAATACTTCAGTATGTATCACTCTGTCTTGGAAATATTGGCAGCCCTGAACACTCTCGAGTGCTAAAATGGCCTGTGTCTAATTAGGCTGATTAACGAAAAAGTAGAAGTTTTAAATCACATACCATCTGTGCCTTTTTCTGTTAATGTTTATATGTTTAAAAAAGTTCCCACTTTGTACACCATTCCTAGATCCTGTAGCTAACATGTAGGCCTCTTTAGTATTCTTGTACTTTTCATTTTTAATTTTTAGGTCTCAAGTATTGTTGAATGTTGTAGTAACCTGAATATGTAGCAACGAATCACCTTTGAATCTTCCCTCAACTTCATAATTGGTAGGATTATAGGCATGGCTCTGCAAACCCTGATGAAGATTCCCATTGTCAAAAGAAATTGCGTGTGTGTGTGTGTGTGTGTGTGTGTGTGTGTGTGTAATAAAACAACAGCATCCTTGTGATTTATTTTACATCTAAATCTGATGATGACCTTTATTAATTAGTACTGAATTCTGTACATCTTTCTCCACCATAGCAAGTGTTACCTCTCATGATAGTAAGCTTCACCGTTTCCCTTGTGGCAAACGTCACCACATCCTTTGTCTTTACCTTTATTTATCTTAAATTCTTTGAAACTATAATTGCCAGCTTCCTAATAATATTCTAAAATATTGGTTAGCTTGGTATCGTAACATACAAACAATACCCAAATTGGCATTGACTACTGAAGAGCATGCGTGATTGTGCAACTGTTGCTAAATGTTCTGAAATTCGCACTGGCCAACTCAACCAAGTCCATTTGAGGGCTGTAGGGTCACTCTAATAATTTTCTGAAAGTTTTAGAGTTTTCCTAATGTAAATATTTTCTGTCTCGTACACCATTAGGAAGTTGACAAAAGCTGGTCAGGTCCATATCTAATTCATTTTACCTTAGAAGCAAGTTGGTTTGCCTCTGAAGATAGTGATTTCTTTTTAAATATTTGAGTTACTTTTTAAAACTTTATGTGTATGAGGTTTTTGCCTATATATATACATATATATATATATATATGTGCATATATGTGCACCACTTTCATGCTTGGTAATCTGGAGAATTGAGAAGAAAGCCAGAGATTCCCCGGGACTGGAGTTATAGACAACTGCAAGCTTGCCCTGTGAATGCTGGGAAACAAATGCACATCTGCCAGAGCAGCAGCTGCTCTTAACCGCCAAGCCATTTCAACAACTTCTCAGGTGAATGGATTCTAAACTTTCACAGTGGAAGAAATTGCATTCTCCATTAAAGATAGCAATGTGTGCCAAGTATGAGAAGCCTGACCCATTTTGAAAAGAAATACCTAAAGTGGCTAATTTCTGTTTGTTGCCAACCGGGCACTCTACTTGTGTTACTTGCTTTAACCAGAAACAAAATTTGTGACCAAACAAAAACAAATTTCTTTTAGTCTTTCAAAAAGTAAAGGCGGTACTTGTAGACAAATCCTTATAAGTAATGTTCCTTGCATACTTAGTATAAGTTTGTGGAAACAACCAAGTAACTATCAGTATGCCCCCGCTTTATGGATTCTTCGTAAACATTGGAAGCATTTTTTAAAAGAATATCTTCGGTCTGTTGAGTGTGGTTCAAAAACATCACACATAGGTATGTGAACCCGAAGGTTGTTCTCCTTTGGAACCACAAACTGCCAATTCCTATGCCCTTATTTACAGTAGTAAGTAAAAATTTGGGGACCAACAAACACAATTTGAGACTCTAACCTTGAGTCCAGGCGGCCAGAAGGCGGTGGATTGGACGCTCCACCAATCACAGCCCAGCTCTGGCTTATATAAGCCCGGAGGCCGCGCTTAAGACCATTACAAAATTTTCTCTTGAGGTAGGTGTCCTTTGCCTTCATAGTAGCTCGCCATGTCTGAAACTGCTCCTGCCGAGACTGCTGCTCCGGCTCCAGTGGAGAAGTCTCCTGCCAAAAAGAAGACGACAAAAAAGGCTGGCGCAGCGAAGCGCAAGGCAACCGGTCCCCCGGTGTCCGAGCTCATTACTAAGGCTGTGTCGGCCTCCAAGGAGCGCAGCGGCGTGTCCCTGGCCGCACTTAAGAAGGCGTTGGCTGCAGGTGGCTACGATGTAGAGAAGAACAACAGCCGTATCAAGCTGGGGCTTAAGAGCCTGGTGAGCAAGGGCACCCTGGTGCAAACCAAGGGCACCGGCGCCTCCGGCTCCTTCAAGCTCAACAAGAAGGCGGCTTCCGGCGATGCCAAGCCCAAAGCCAAGAAGGCAGGCGCGGCCAAGGCTAAGAAACCTTCAGGTTCCACCCCGAAAAAGCCTAAGAAGGCTGCGGGGGCCAAGAAGACCGTGAAGAAAACTCCAAAGAAAGCAAAGAAGCCTGCTGCGGCTGGAGTGAAGAAAGTTGCTAAGAGCCCTAAGAAGGCCAAGGCAGCCAAGCCTAAAAAGGCAGCCAAGAGCCCAGCAAAGCCAAAGGCTGTGAAGCCAAAAGCAGCCAAGCCTAAAGTTGCCAAGCCCAAAACAGCTAAGCCTAAAGCTGCTAAGGCAAAGAAAGCTGTTTCCAAGAAGAAGTAGGATTGCTTCTGGCAGCAACCAAGCCCCAAAGGCTCTTTTCAGAGCCACCCAGAGAGCTCATTGAAGGTAGCTGTACACAAGTGATGTAGCGTTTAAAATGTGTTTGAATTCTGTTAACTACCTGAAATCTGTCTGCCACGAGGCAGTTCAGATGAGACTGGCAAGTAATAATTATACCGGTGGTCAGCGTACTCTTCAGATTACTCACCGTGTTCACTCGCACCCTAGCACAATGCCTCTTTATTTTTAGTTCCCCTCTCCGGCCACACTGCACGCACTCCCCAGGGATTTTCTATCATGGATTAGTAGTTTCTTGCCTTTTCGTACGCCTTTTTTTATCCTCTGTTCTGCGAAGTCAATGTAATTTCGACTGGCAGTTTTTTTTTTTTTCCTTTTTTTTACAACATACAAATCAACGCAGGGCGCGAAAAGCGGCTGAATTCATTGGCTGTACCTAACCTTATTTCCTAACCCAGTTGCATCATGGTTTTGTGCTAGCCTTACCTCGATTGGACAGTTAGTTGATGACGTTTGCCCAGTCACGCCACTCAATCCCCTTCACTTTGAAAAGATGCCCTTTCTTAGTATTAGATCCCGTAAGTCAGTTCCCTACCGGAAGGAGCTCTTTAAGAAGGCGGTGACCCAGTCGTAGTAGAATCGTTAGTAGCGCAATCGCAGCTTTAAGGAGAGCCTATGTACGAGTTGCTGAAGCAGCTACACCCCAGCACGGACATCTCTGCGAATGCCATGTGCCATTCAGGCCGTATCCAAGTGCACCAGGGTTCTCCAAATTTCAAGTCATTTACACGTTATGTTTGTGTGGTTTTCAATGTGTAACAGCCTTGCCTGGAACTAACGCTGTCCTCAAATTGTCCATCCTGTGACTGCCTCCTAGTGCTGGGATTAAAGAAGTGTACCACCACCATCCGGGTCATTTACACGTTTTATGGAGTGTTTACTTTGTTCTTCCATTGGTAGCATATAGGCACTGAAGTTCCTTGATATAAGTACTTTTTTTAAAAAGTTTATTAATTTCGTTGATTTTACACCCCAAAAGTATGTATTACATTAGGTCGGTTTTAAGCGTTAAAGATTGTTATTCGTTTTCACTTTTACTTAGTCATCCCTTAACTGTTGCAGGCTTCTCAGCTGGGCAGTTAGAAAAGCTTTAATAAATAAGTAGTCTTTAAGGGAACTTAAAAGTCACGTTTTCTTCAACAATATAAGTAATGGGAATGTGTTTTCTTACAGGGTTAATTTGTGTGAAATGCCTGAATGTTATCAAAGTTACATTATATTGGGTTAAGACACCTTACAGGCTTAATACAGAATTGACTTCTAGTGTAAACGTTATGTTGGTAGTTGGATTTTTTTTTTTTTTTTTTTTTTTTTTGCCAATTTGTATATCTGATCTAGGTACAGCAAAATACCTATTTTTTTTTTTTTTGCTTCTGTTGCCATACTTTTTTAAAAATGAAATTTCTACAATGAAAATGCTAGCTCCATTTGCTGCTTGTGTTTTATTTGCCTTTTAATGTTTTAACCCTCTAAAAGATTTTTTTTGTTGATTCCTATCGCGGTAAATAAGGATCAGGATAAACAAATAGGCCGAATAAATGTTTATTCAGGGAGAAATAACTTACAACCTAGACATGAACACCAGGAAATTCAACCCGACCCTCTCCTGTCCAAGTCACTCTAGAAAAAGAGCGCCTTTCCTGGCCACCTCTGACCTCCTTCCTCAGGTCACCTCCGCCCATCGCTCCACCCCCCAATGGGCGTGGTCAGTGCCACAGAACTATCTCACTACAATTCCCCTTTTAGTCTAAAGAAAAGATTTAGGCTTAATACAAAACTATATACAAAACAGTGAATAACAAGTGTACTCTAAGAAAAGGAAAATTGAGAACAAAATGACCTACATATCTAGTCCTAGGGTGAGGGCATAATGGAGTTTACAATAGAGTTGTCCTAAGCTGGAAAACGTAAGTCTAGCACCTAATATATCTAACTAGGAAGAGAGAATAATAGTTGTGATAGTTTAATTTTCATCCTCATCCAGACCTGAGAAGGAAATTAACAATACTAGAGTAAACAGGAAATGCGGATGGACAACTTCCAAAAGGTGCAGCAAGGACAGAAACAGCAAGCCACCTGAACAGTCACCCTAGGTCACACAGCCACGTTGGTACACCCAGATTTGGCTAAGGCCAAGAGAACTTGACAGACCACAACAACAGCAGGGAGGTAGAATGGCTGTCTTACCCTGACTTGGCAAGGTCCAGCAGTCTTCTATATTTGTCTCCTGCAAGCACATAGGACTGCATGTCCAAATCAGTGGTCAAGGTGTGGGCAATTCTTTGCCCAACAGGCAATTAGCTGAGGCGAGATTGAACTCCAGCAGGAGCAACAACAGTGTCCAACATATTTTTGGGAAAGTGCACGGTGCTGTCAGGAGCAATAGTGTCTCATGTCAATGGAGTACTAATATTAAAACATTTAAATGCCATGTTCTGCATGTCTATGAAGTGATTGAAGATTAAGCATCTATATTTGACTAATCTCATAGGTACAGGAAATGTGAGTGAAGATAATCTGTAATACTCGGGAACTTAGCTAAAAAGACTGATTAAAACTTCCCTGAGTAAAGCAGGAACAAATACTTAATATAACTATTTACATATACATACATGTAAATCCCTAAAATAGAGGTAGAGTATAAGTGTCAAGACAAGAGGTAGAACTATAAAGGGCAGCAAGATAAATATCCCAAATTGTATCAATATACAAAATGTCTTGAATACAAGAAAAGTATACATACATAGAATATGGTAAAAAAATAATGTGCATAAAACATTGTAAGTGGAAAGATTTAATACAATATAACAAAATATAAACTTAATTTTACATAGCTTACCGCATAAGAATATACAACAATGTAAGCTGTAAAATACTATCTCATTCTTACTCAAATTCTCAAGAAAATAGGCTAATCTACCTATATCCCATCTAAACCATACCTTTCCCAACCATTCCCTATTCCTGTCTAAAAGATAAACCCGAGTGTAAGCATCACCCAATCCCAAATAACTAAAACCAACCCAAAGACGATGACTATTATCCCCCCCAATGGGCGTGGTCAGTGCCACAGAACTATCTCACTACAGATTCCTTATTTTATTTTTCAGTTATGGTCACAAAGCAGCCCAGACTGACCTGCAGCTGAATGGAGTGAGGGGACGATAGCATTTTACAATGCAGGCCTCATCTTGTATTAGGTTCCACATGGTTCAAATTTTCCTTCATCCACAATGGAGATTAATCTTCTAAAATTAGCTTTATGTTTCATATCACTATATTCTTGCTTTTCTGCAACATGGGGGCTATTAGAATATTACTTAGAAGTAATAAGCAGTTTATAAATATGATGCCTTGCCTTAAGCAGACTTAGAGTGCCCTCTGCCCCAATCTTAAGACCTTATTCTTAGACATGTTGCAATTTAAATTCCTTAGTTTGTCAATATGTTTTCCATGTATTTTCAACAAATGGAAAATTAGGCATCAAGTGACTAATTGGTAGGACAGAGTATATTTTTGTACTTGAGTAACAAAGGTATTTCTGAAGTTTGCTTGACAGACAAGACATAACCAAGTGTCAAAGATTTTTTTTAATTGATGTCTTCATAGGAATGCTACTTTATTTATTTGGTTATTTAAAAGGGATATGTGTAGCACCCATGCTATGTTCTGTTCCACTAATTGGGCGAAAGCCTAGAGATTGAAATAAGTGAAAATGGTGAATGCCCTTCATTGAGGAGAAGGAGTGGGCTTATACACTGACTCACAGCACAGTGGAAAACAGCAGGGTCAAGAGTACAAGTTTTCAGGCTTAGCTCCTACCTAGCAGATGTGTGTTAGCAAAACAGGAAGAGTACCAGCAAGAACTGGAGTATACTTTGCTGTCTTGCACTGGGGTTTGTAGGGCTGCAATCAGAACCAGCTGATGATCCCCGGTTCTGTGTGTGGATAAGGGAAAGGCTAGCTCTCAGTGATGAAAGAAAGACAAAATATGATGTGAGGCAGGCAGATTCAGTCCATACTGAATGCTCCCCATTTATTTCATATACCAAATTAAGTAATGAACCAAAAGTGGGGACAATGGCAGTATACTTCTATTATTATGTAGAAAGGGCAAATAGCAATTACTTTCTTTAATCATAAAGGTACTCCATTAACAGCACTACTCTCAGGGTGGGGTATGATCTGCCCAAAATGTGTTAATAGGTGACACTCCCAGATAGTTGTCTCTTATTTCACAGTACGGGAGACACTCCAGCTGGGTTACTGCAGGACTGCTTTGAACAGCGACTCTGGGGCCTTTTATTCCAGAGGGAGAAGTTCTAGTGTTGCAGCACTGAGGCTCTGCTCAGAAAGGACAGACAGCAAGATGTAGGAGACAGCAAATTGGAGGACAGCAGTGAAACAGGGAGGGAAAGGGGACAGGGCAACCCTAAGGCGAGGGAGGTGGGAAGGGGCAGAGTACCAGACACAAAGGAAATGGCTTGGCTCTGGCCCAGTTGGGTGAGAAATGGCCCTGGTTCTATGAAACCTACTGGGATGAAGGCCAGGCCAGCATGCTTGCAGTACGCCCTCCCACTCTACCCTTTGAGATCAGCAATTGTGTAACCTTGGGTTTTCTGAGCTGTACAAAAGACTTGTTATACTAGAATGTGCTCCGTTCTGCTTCTTTGGGGACTGAGGACACAGCAGTTGTTCTTGAGGATGGACTTGTACCAACCCCATCTCAGCATTTCTTTGAAGCTTAAGCTGAGGTAAGCTGAATTTGGTACCTCTGGGGCTCTGGATGGAGGATTTAAGACCATATCAAGATCAAAATCCAGGAAGGGACACCTAACATTTAGAACCCAGATTGAATTATTCTGCAAGAATTGAGAAAAGTCCAGACATTTTCTGACTAGAATGTTTTGGCCATCGTATTTGCCCTCACATTTCAGATAACACTTAAAATGTGTTGTGCAGTAACACAATGGAGAATTGTTCTCACCTGGAAAGATAATTATAGAAAAATCCCAGGTTGGGTCTGGTTGAACTGCTGCAGGCTACTAGAATGCCCAAGAGAGGCAGGAGAGTGAGAGCTTTCTCTCATATCTGGGTACCACTGGAGGACAATGAAAAAGGGTTGGTCTTTCCACTTTAAGACTTTGGGAGAATTGTGCCCTCATCAAACTTGGAATTTCTGGCTTGAGTTACTGGAAAGATCCTAAAACCCAGCACAGACTGTTTCCATTTCATGGTCTGCTATTCATGCAAGCTCTTCCTATTGACCTCTAGGTTTTGTCAAAATAGGCTTTTGACACGAGCCATTACATTTTCATTCAAAGAGAAAACTATAAAAAATGAACCAAAAAGAGTGTCCCTGCTCTCTCGGGTGTTAGAGAGATGGCTCAGTAGTTGGGCGCAGATACTACTCTTGCAGAGGACCCAAGTTCAGTTCCCAGCATCTACATCATGCAGCAAACACACTCCTGTAACTCCAGTTGCAGTGGAATTTGAAGACACTGGCTGCCAAGCATATCTACACACATCCCTGTGGGAAACACACATACACACACACAGTCTAAATAGTAAAACAATTTAAAAAAAGGAATTTTTATTTTATGTGCATTGTTTCTGGGTGCCTGTATGCAAACCATGTGTATGCAATACTTGTGGAAACCAGAAGGGGTAGTTAGATCCTCTAGAACTGGAGTTAAAGACCATTGTGAGTCATTATGTGGCTTCTGGCAACTGAACCTGGGACTTACCTCTGCAACAGTAGCAAGTACTCTCAACTATGGAGACAGCTGTCCACTCACCACACACACACACACACACACACACACACACACACACACACGTGTGTGTGTGTGTGTGTGTGTGTGTGTGTGTGTGTGTGTGTATATTTTAATGTAAGGTCTGGGACCCTGTCAATTATCTCATTGCTGGAACTCAGTCACACTGCTTCACCTGGCTACATGACAGACCAGGAAATGATAATGAATTAATGAATAAGAAGGGTAGATGAGAGTACTAACTAAACAGAAGGATATGTGCATGGTTTTGGATCGATGGATAGATGAATGGGTGGATTGCTTGTTGGTGGGTGGATAATTGATCATATTGTTGTTTGAGTTTGTTTAGATTGGTTTACAAATGTCACTGTGATGTGAATTTGCTCCCCAGTGTGGTGATGGCCTTGGAAGTGATCAAATAGTTGTGGAAAGCCTTCTGAAGAAAGGTTTACTATGGAAGACTGAGCCACCTCCAATGCAAGCCTCTATCTTTGAAGAAGTGATCTTTTCAGTGGTTCTCAGCCATTTGTCATGGGATTTTGTCTTTGTGGGGCTTCAGTTGGATCCAGACTTGCCTGGTACCTGAGAGGTGGGAGTATAGATTGAGAAATGGCAGGTAAAGATACTAAAACAGAGTCATAGAATAGAGTCAGGAGGACAATCCAACGAATACTGGACTCCCCAAGTGTTTTCTTCTACATTCTTAAATACCCCAACCAAAAAAGCAAACATGGCAAAAAACTTCTTTCTCATGTATAACGAACAAGCAGACTTCTTCCTTAATTCTCCAAACATTTGGTAACTACACCTTAGACTAAATTACTCGTTATCTGGTCTTGAGTGCCAAGCGTAACCACACCTTAAAGCATGTCTGTAATTTATGTAAGACATCCAAGAACAAAATCAAACATCGTACAGTAGCCATGCCTTAGACCTTTAGATCTTATGATGTTAACATTGAAAGAGTAAGGATAGTTTTGAACTCTTTGACTTTAAGTGAAGCTGAAGCAAAGCCATCACTGTGGGCTCTGACAATGGTGCCTTTATTATGTTTAGACTTTTAGTATCCAATATTGCAAGCTAAATGAAACTCTTCTCTTTAAAAGTAGCCTGCTTCAGATATTTTGTTGTATTTGATAAAGACTGACAAAAAGTGATAGAAATGTGAGTGAGTGTGAACAGTGCAGAAGCTATAAGCTAAGCGACCAAGCTCGCAGAGTAGTAGAGCTTTCTCAGCATGCCTTTTTCTTCTTATTTTCCAATTCTATTTCCTCTTTAGAGCCTGCCGCAAACCTTACCCACACAAGTTCAGGGAACCTGCATCTCCATTTAGGGGTCCTAAGGAGTCCTTCCTTTGCTCTTGCTTATTTCTGTATCAGGCACCATCACTTTCAGATGTGCCTTCTCATCTACTGCAGTATCCACTTTAGTCCTCAGCAGTCAGACACAAAAGGATGTGTCTGTGGGAATCTACTGCTGAATTGTGAACCTGACTCTAAGGACCTGCTCAATAAACACTAGAAATAAAGGGAGATGGAGTGACCTTAAAAAATAACAATCATAAAAAAAAGGCTTACTATTTGTAGTGGTTTGAATGAATGAGAGATATCTCCCATTGTCTTGGATATTAGAACACTTGCTTCCTAGCTGCTAAATCTGTTAGTAGAGGTTTAGAAGGTGAGGCCTTGCTGGAGAAAGTTGCCACTGGCAGGCCAGGCTTGAGAGCCTAAGACTTATCCTCACTTCCAGTTTGCTTCATTCTTGTGGTTGAGATATGAGCTCACAACTTTAGGCTTCCAGCTCCAGTCAGCCATTACAGACTAACTTTCTGGAATTATATGCCAAAAGAAACTTTCTTCTATAAATTGAGTTGATCTTGGTGCTTTATTACAGCAGAAGATAATTAACATCTTGGTGTGGCATTAAATCAGGCTTGAATTCCAGAGGCTTTGAACTGCCTTTTGTGTTGTTATCTTTCGGTGATGAAACCTTTTGTTTGAAGTGTTTGAATGTTATCTGAATTCTTCCTGATGGGTTCAAAGCTTTTTTACAAAACTTGCTTATGAGAGGTCTCAGAACACCAAGAGGTCTGTAACTGAGAATTGCTTTAGCATTTGGTTCCTTCATGGATAAGAGGTTTTGATATGCAGAAACTGATTTACTATGGTGTAAATTGTATAACATAAGAAAGACCTTTTTGCAAAGCAATGGACTGTCAGTTCACCAAAAACTGACTTTCCTAATGCTGCAAGCCAAAATTCATCCCTGGAAGTGACCCTAATTTTCCCACAAATTCATGCAAAACAGAATACTGACATAATATGTTTCTTTTTTTTTTTTTTAATATTCAGTGTGTGTGTGTGTGTGTGTGTGTGTGTGTGTGTGTGTGTACTTGAGCATGTTTGGGAGTAAAGAAAATGGCCTCTTATTCCCTGGTTCTGGCAACTGAAATTGGGTCTTCTTAAGAACATTATGTACTCTTCTTAATCATTGACTCATTACTCCAGCCCCTGTTTGGGTTTTAAGACTAGCAAGCAGGCTTGCCAATCTTGATCAGTCTGTCTCAGTCTTCTGGAATTATAGGTATGTGCCAGTATGCCCTGTTTCATTATTATTGATTTACTTAAGATGAATACAAATTTCACTGTTATAGTTTTTCTCCTTTTCTCATATCTTAACCATTTTCTATGATAGTATACTTACTTAAAAAATTTGTTGAGTGTACATTATCTTGACTATATAAATAGTGTTCTCGTCTAAATGAAATGATATATGCTAATTAAATTTCCTCCCTATGGTTGTTTGAATGAGACTGGCTCCTATAGGCTCATATATTCTAGGGTTTGGTCACTATTTACTACTCTGGAAAGGATTAGGAGCTTTGGCCCTGTTGGAGGATGTAGGGCTGTGCATGGACCCCTGAGGTACCTTGAGCAAACCTGAAGCTTTTGGCAGGAACTCCTCCGTGCCCCAGAGCATTATTGGTACTCTTCCTGCCCCCTGGAGTTGTTATTGGTACTCTTCCTGTTTCGATAACAAACACCTCATGGGGAGGAGCTAAGCCTGAAAATCCTGTTATTTTTACTCAGTGCTGTAAGTCAGTATTTAAGGCAGTTCCCTCAATAAATATCATTTTGACATTGCCATTGAACTAGGCAGAGTCAGGACTTCTGGGCATTCTCTGGTTAGCCAAAATCACATGGAGAGACAGATGAATAGAAATGGGTTAATAATTAAGAGAGAGATAGCCAATAAGAGCTATAGGCCAAACAGTTTATTATTAATAGAAGCTTCTGTTTGTTTATTTGGGATTGAAAGGCTGTGGGACCAGATGGAACAGAAACTTTTTTTTATATATATATTTATTTTATATAACCAAGTCCATTTAAATGAAAACAAACATTTATAGACAATATTTGGGAATTTGGGCGGTATTCTTTCCAAACTACTTCCTGTTGGTAAGGGGCGCTGTCATGGGGGATTCTAAGAAGATGCAGAAATCCTGGCTGTAGTCTGTAAGACTGCTTGGTCCCTCTGTTTTGAATGTAGAATCACCTGGTACTCTGTTTCAGGTGGTCTGGCTTGATCAAACCACATTAGTCTGGAAGAAATCCACAGCTTTTCATTTTCTGTGGAAACAAAAATAGAAATCCTTTTCCCCAGTAACTTGTCCTTGAATTTAAATTTTGGAGTCAAAGCATTTCTTTTTTTATTTAATTCATTATTTTACATGTTGATCCCAATTCCCTCTCCCTCCCTCTCTCCCTATCTCCCTCCCTCCCTCCCTCCCTCCCTCCCTCCTTCCCTCCCTTTTATCCTCTCTGCCATCTCACCTGCACTCTAACCAAACCTCCCCTCCCATCCCCCCACCCCAATTCCATATGTAGGGGAATGCCATCCAGTTGGGGTCATGTAGATCTGACAGGTCATGTGAAGTAGGGACTAGGGCTTCTCTCCTGTCTCTAGATTAAGGCAGTTATCCCTCCATGGGGGATGTGTTGTCAAGGACCTTTTGTGCACCAGGCATCCTGGCTCCACTGTCTGAGGTCCCTTAGACTGCTCAGTCCTTCTGGCTGAGACCCATATTCAGGGGGGCTTGAGTCAGTCCCATGCTGGCTTCCCAACTATCAGTCTGTTGGCCTGTTAGCTCCTCCTTGTTCAGGTCAGCTGTCTCTATGTGTTTCTGCAGCCTGGCCTTGTCCTCTCCATCTGCATCTGGGTTCTACTTCGACTCAGTGTTTGTGTATGGGTGTTTGCTCCTGTTTCCAACAGGCATTAGTTGAGGGCTACATGCATAAGTTAGTTGTTGATCTCACTCTACAGGAAGGACATTTATGGTAGCCTTTCCACAGAAGCTGAAATTGTTAGTTGGCGGCAGTCTTGTAGGTCTCTAGACCTTTCTTTGTGTTCAATTTTATCTTCAAACCAATATTGGCTCCCTCTTTTATGTTCTCTCTCTCTCTCTCTCTCTCTCTCTCTCTCTCTCTCTCTCTCTCTCTCTCCTGTCTTCTATTCCTAACCGGGCTCAATCTTCCTGGTCGCACATGTTTTCCTTTCCTCCTCCTCGTTTTCTCCTACTTCTCTCTCCATTCGCTGCCCCCCCCCCCACTTCCTCTGTGCTCTGGGGGGACTTGTCCCTTCCCGGTTCTGTGAGGGACTATATATGAATCTCTTTGAACACATCTTGTATCCTAGTTCGTCTGGTGGTGTGAATTATAGGCTGGTGATCCTTTGCTCTATGTCTAAAATCCATGTATGAGTGAGTACATTCTGTGTTCCTCTTTTTGTGACTGGGTTGCCTCTTTCAGGATGGTTTCTTCAAGTGCCATCCACTTGCCTGCGAATTTCAAGATACCATTATTTTTTTCTGCAGAGTAGTATTCCATTGTGTAGATGTGCCACATCTTCATTAACCATTCTTCAATCGAGGGGCATCTAGGTTGCTTCCAGGTTCTTGCTATTACAAATAGTGCTGCTATGAACATCGTTGAACAGATGTCTTTGTTGCATGGATGTGGATCATTTGGGTATATGCCTAAGAGGGGGATTGCCGGGTCCTGTGGCAATCTAATTCCCATTTTCCTGAGGAACTGCCATACTGATCTCCAAAATGGCTGTATGAGTTTACACTCCCACCAGCAGTGGAGGAGTGTTCCCATTTCTACATATCCTCTCCAACATGAGTCATCATTGGTGTTTCTAATTTTAGCCATTCTGGCAGGAGTAAGATGGTATCTCAAAGTTGTTTTGATTTGCATTTCCCTGATAGCTAAAGATGTGGAGCACTTTCTTAAGTGTCTTTCAGCCTTTTTGATTTCCTCTATTGAGAATTCTTTCTTCATTTCTGTACCCCATTTTTTTAATGGGGTTAGTTGGTGTTTTGTTGACTAGTTTCTTGAGTTCTTTGTATATTTTGGAGATCAGCCCTTTGTCAGGTATAGGATTAGTGAAAATCTTTTCCCAGTCTGTGGGCTGCCATTTGGTCTTGTCCACTGTGTCCTTTGCCTTACAGAAGCTTCTAAGTTTGAAGAGGTCCCATTTATTAATTGTTTCTTTCAGTGTCTGTGCCCTGGAGTTATGTTCAGGAAGCGGTCTCCTATACCAATTTGTTCAAGGGTGCCTCCTACTTTCTCTTCTAAGAGGTTCAATGTGGCTGGATTGATGTTGAGGTCTTTGATCCATTTGGACTTGCATTTTGTGCATGGCAACAGACATGGGTCTATCTGCAGTCTTCTACACACCCTTATCCAATTGTGCCAGCACCATTTGTTGAAGATGCTGTCCTTTTCCCATTGTATTATTTTAGCTGTTTTGTCGAAAATCAGGTGTTCATAGGTGTGTGGGTTTATATCAGGATTTTCAATTCGATTCCATTGGTCTACTTGTCTATTTTTGTGCCAATACCAGGCTGTTTTCAGAAGCATAGCTCTGTAATAGAGCTTAAAGTCAGGAGTGGTGATGCCTCCTGAAGTTCTTTTATTATATAGGGTTGTTTGGCTATTGTGGGTCTTTTGTTTTTCCATATAAAGTTGATTATTATCCTTTCAAGGTCAGTGAAGAATTGTGGTGGGATTTTAATGGGGATTGCATTGAATCTGTAGATTGCTTTTGGCAAGGTTGCCATTTTTACTATGTTTATCCTACCTATCGAAGAACATGGGAGATCTTTCCATTTTCTGGTATCTTCTTTAATTTCTTTCTTTGGAGCCACAAAGTTCTTATTATATGGGTCTTTTACTTGTTTGGTAAGCGTTACACTAAGATACTTTATGTTGCTTGTAGCTATTGTAAAGGGTGATGTTTCTCTGATTTCTTTCTCTGTCTCTTTGTCGTCTGAAAAAAGTATGGCTACTGATTCTTTTGAGTTTATCTTGTATCCTGCTAGTTTGCTGAAGGTGTTTATTAGCTGTAGGAGTTCCCTGGTAGAGTTTATTGGGTCGCTTATGTAAACTATCATATCATCTGCGAATAGAGACAGTTTGACTTCTTCCTTTCTAATTTGGATCCCCTTGATCTCCTTTTGTTCTCTTATAGCATTAGCTAAAACTTCTAGTACGATATTGAAGAGATATGGATAGAGAGGGCAGCCTTGTCTTGTTCCTGATTTTAGAGGAATTGGCTTATGTTTCTCTCCATTCAGTTTGATGTTGGCAGTTGTTTTGCTGTATATTGCTCTTATTATGTTTAGGTATGTTCCTGTTATCCCTGACCTCTCCAAGACCTTTATCATGAAAGGGCGTTGAATTTTGTCGAAGGCTTTTTCCGCATCTAGGGAGATAATCATATGGTTTTTCTTTTTCAGTTTGTTTATATGATGGATCAGGTTGATAGATTTTCATATGTTAAACCATCCCTGCATTTCAGGGATGAAGCCTACTTGGTCATGGTGGATGATTTCTCTGATGTATTCTTGAATTCGGTTTTCCAATATTTTATTGAGTATTTTTGCATTGATGTTCATCAGGGATTTTGGTCTGAGTTTTCTTTCTTAGTTGTGTCTTTGTGAGGCTTGGGTACCAAGGTTATTGTGGCCTCATAAAAAGAGTTAGGCAATGAACCTTCAGTTTCTATTTTGTGGAGCACTTTGAGAAGTAGTGGTATTAGTTCTTCCTTGAATGTCTGGTAGAATTTTGCACTGAATCCATCTGGCCCTGAACTTTTTTTGGTTGGAAGGCTTTCAATGACTGCTTCTATTTCATTGCGGGTTATAGGTCTATTTAAGTTGTTTGCCTGTTCTTGATTTAATTTTGGTAAGTGATAGTTATCCAGAAATTTGTCCATTTCCTTTGAATTTTCAATTTTTGTGGAATACAGATTTTCACAGTATGACCTGAAAATTGTCTGGATTTCCTCTGTGTTATGTTCCCCTTTTCGTTTCTGATTTTGTTAATTTGCATGTTTTTTCTCTGCTTTTTTGTTAATTTGGATAAAGTTTTGTCTATCTTGTTGATTTTCTCAAAAAACCAACTCTTCATTGCATTGATTTTTTTGTATTGTTTTTCTGGTTTCTATTTTGTTGATTTTAGCCCTCAAGTTGATTATTTCCTGGCATCTACTCCTATGGGGTGAGTTCGCTTCTCTCTGTTCTAAGGCTTTCAGTTGTGCTGTTAATTCTCTTATGTGACTATCCTCTGTTTTCTTCATATGGGCACTTAGTGCAATGAACTTCCCTTGTAGCACTGCTTTCAAGGTGTCCCATAAGTTTGGGTATGTTGTGTCCTCATTCTCGTTGAATATTAGAAAGTCCTTAATTTCTTTATTTCTTCTTTGACCCAGGTGTGGTGCAATTGCACATTGTTCAGTTTCCATGAGTTTGCACGTTTCTGCTATTTGTGTTGTTATTGAATTCCAATTTTAAAGCATGGTGGTCTGATAAGATACAGGGGACTATTCCTATTCTCTTGTATCTGTTGAGGTTTGTTATGCCACCTAGTATGTGGTCGATTTTAGAGAAGGTTCCATGTGGAGCAGAGACGAAGGCATATTCTTTTGTCTTTGGAAGGAATGTTTTATAGATGTCTGTTAACCTCAGTTGAGACATAACTTCTGTTAGCTCTTTGTTTCTTTGTTGAGTTTCTGATTTGTGGTCCTGTCTAGTGTTGAGACTGGTGTATTGAAGTCTCCCACTATAAGTGTGTGAGGTTTTATATGAGCTTTGAGTTTTAGTAGTGTTTCTTTTATGAATTTGGTTGACTTTGTATTAGGGGCAGAGATGTTCAGAACTGAGACTTTGTAATGATGGATTTCTCCTGCGATGAATATGAAATGACTGTCTTCATCTGTTTTGATTAGTTTTGGTTTGAAGTCTAATTTGTTCGATATTAGGGTAGCTACGCCTGCTTGCTTCTTATTTCCATTTGATTGGAAAAATCTTTTCCCAACCCTTTACCCTGAGGTAATGTCTATCTTTGAAGCTTAGATGTGTTTCTTGTATGTAGCAGAAGGATGCATTCTGTCTTCGTATCCATTCTGTTAGCCTGTGTCTTTTTATAGGTGAGTTAAAACCATTAATGTTGAGGGTGAGTAAGGACCATTGATTGTTGATGCTTGTTTGATTTAGGTTTGTTGTTGGCAATGGTGTTGTGAATATAGTAGTTCTGCTTTACCCTTGGTCTGGTGTAGTTGGATTATCTGTTGCCTACATTTTTGTGGGCGTAGTTACCTTCCTTGGGTTGGAGTTTTCCTTCCAATACTTTCTGTAGGGCTGGATTTGTAGATATGTACTAGGAAAATCTGGTTTTGTCATTAAATATCTTGTTTTCTCCATGTATAGTGATTGAGAGTTTTGTTGGATATAGTAGCCTAGGCTGGCATCCGTGTTCTCTTAATTCTTTTAGAACATCTATCCAGGACCTTCTGGCTTTGAGGGTTTCCATGGAGAAGTCAGGTGTAATTTTGATAGGTTTGCCTTTATATGTTACCTGTCCTTTTTCCTTCGCTGCTCTTAATATTCTTTCTTTATTCTGTATGCTAGGTGTTTTGATTATTATATGTCGAGGGGTCTTTTTTCTTTGGTCCAGCCTATTTGGGGTTCGGTATGCTTCTTGTACTTTCATGGGCATGTCCTTCTTCAGATTGGGAAAGTTTTCCTCAATGTTTTTGTTGAATATGTTTTTGGCACCTTTGAGCTGGGCTTCCTCACCTTCCTCTATGCCTATTATTCTTAGGTTTGGCCTTTTCATGGTGTCCCACATTTCCTGGATGTTTTGTGTTAAGGATTTGTTGGATTTATGATTTTCTTTGGTCGCTGAATCTATTTCTTCTAGTTTATCTTCTGCGCCTGAGATTCTCTCTCCATAACTTGAATTCTGTTGGTTATGCTTGTGTCTGTCGTTCCCGATTTTTTGCCCAGTTTTTCTATTTCCAGCCTTCCTTCGGGTTGTGTTGCCTTTATTTTCTCTATTTCAGTTTTCATGTCTTGAACTGTTTCCTTCACCTGCTTAATTGTTTTTTCTTGGCTTTCTGTACTTTCCTTAAGGAATATGTTCTTTTCTTCCACTTTTTTTTTTTTCCTCCATTTCTTTAAGGGATTTTCTCACATCTTCTTTGAGGGCCTCTATCATTTTTATAATGGTAATTTTTAAGTCGTTGCCTTCTGCTTCCTCTGCTTTGTTGTTGTGTTCCGTTCTAGTTGGTGTAGATTCCCTAGATTCTGGTGGTGTCATGCTTGTCTTTCTGTTGTTACTTGTTTTATTGTATTGCTGTCTTCCCATAGCTTCTTCCAGTAGGTGTTGGTGGGGTCTCCCCTTCTCTATATGGTACTTCCCCGGTGGGCTTATGTGGGTCAGAGATTCAATATCTGTAGCTCTGTGTGGTCCAAGCTCTATAGGAGGTCTCTCCGCAGACAGGGACCCAGCGATGGGGTCAGGGCTGAGGATCCAGTAGAAGATGTCACTAGCCAATGGCTCTAGCCAATGGTTGGCAGAAGAGGACAAAGGCTGAGCTAAAACTTGGGAAGGTTTTGCAGGATAGTCATATCTCACTGTCAACTGGGACTGTCCAGCTGAGGCCTCTTTCTTTAGCAGAGGCCCTGATTTGGGGGTCAAGGATCTTGCTGGCAGGAACTCAGAGTGCACCCGCAGAGATAGGTGGATCTCTGGGAGGGGCCGGGACTCCAGCGGAGGACTGAGGTGGGGTCAGAGACCAAGCAGGTGGAAATTACTGATGGTCCTGAGTGTATAGGCAGGTCTCCTTTGTTCAAATTTGCTCCGAGAAGTCTCCGAAGTAGGGTGGACTGTTGGCTCCACACTCTGTCCCAGTGCTCAACTAGAGAGGCAGGACAGTGGGCAGGGTAGGGCACAGGGTAGGGGGGGCAGGCTCGCGGTGGGGATGGGTGGGGGTGTATCAGAGCTCCAAGGGTGCTCTCGATGGTGACAGGACACAGGAGCAGCAGGATCAGGGGCCAAACCAGGGAGTTCATGGCGGGGGTGGGGGTGGGGTGGGTGTGGGGGTGGAAGGTTGTAGGGGAGAGGCAGCCCCGATTGGACCCAGACTCACCTCTGGCCAATAGCTGGCAGAGGAGGACAAAGGCTGAGCTGAAACTTGGGAATGTTTTGTAGGATAGTCGGATCTCACTGGAAAGTGGGCTGGAACAGAAACTTTGTCTACAATCCCCCAAATAAATGCTTTCTTTGACAAGTTGCCTTGGTTATGGTGTCTCTCCACAGCAATAGAATAATGACTAAGACATTTCCAGAGAAAGGAGAAAAAATATTAAGGGGGTCAGCATATAGAAACAATGATATATATATATATATATATATATATATATATATATATATATATTATATAAATGCCATCATGAATGAAACCCATTTGTTTGGGTGTTAACTTTTAAAGAAGCAAAAATAAATTCAAATCTCTCACAAATTTATTTTCATTTCTATAATTCTCAAATGTGTTACTAGTACAAAATATTTGAAAATATAATCATTACAAGCCATTTAGCCATGTGCTGAATCTTCACATATGTAAAAACAGAATTGTATGGCTTTAATTCATCCTGTTACTGACAACCATAAAACCTACTATACATTTAACTAAGAAACTTTTACATATGTACAAATAATAAGCTGTGTTGTGAAGAATCATACCATTACTTAGTGCTTAGTGATTTTTATATTGTAGCATGTCTTTAGATTTGAGTCACAATCCTATTGGTTTTTTTTTTGTTGTTGTTGTTGTTGTTGTTTTTTCTTTTTCTTTTTTCTTTTTTTTGTTTGTTTGTTTTTGAAACAAGGTCTCACCAGACTGGCCTTGAACTCAAAGTTATATACCTGCCTCTGCCTCTTGAGTGCTGGTCTTGAAGGCATGTGATGCTATGTTTTGCTTTGTTATAATTCTGTTATAAAAATAAATAGGCTTTTAGTTAGTACGCTATATGCAAAACCACTTAAGATATTTTAAGTATAGATAAGTTTTTAGTACCTAGAATGTATATAATTTAATATAGACAGAAGGGTCTCAGCATTAAGAGACAGCAAATGCACTGACACAAAATGGAAGCACTAAACAGAATTAATAGTCACAGGAAACACTCAAATGTTACATGAATTCTATCACTGGTCCACTAGTGACAGGAGGAGCCTTTTGGTCCAAGAGTTGGGTTTTTGTCAGGGATATGTATATGACTGAAGAAAGGGCAGCCTTTTGTGAGTATGAAAGGAATAGATGGCAGGTGTTAGTGGTGGCTTATGATTTCGTTCAGGTTCCCCCCTTTATTTTTAATATTTGTGTATGGCATTTTTGGTTACAATATGCCATAAAGAATATTTTGTCACTCAAACATTGGTCATA
Organism: Phodopus roborovskii; assembly: GCF_943737965.1. NCBI lineage: Eukaryota > Metazoa > Chordata > Mammalia > Rodentia > Cricetidae > Phodopus > Phodopus roborovskii. Next base: position 623,962 of record NW_026126484.1, read on the forward strand.
GCCGTTTAAAACACACACAAACTAGGGATACCCTAATTCTGTACTGAAGAAATGATTTAATCTGGACATGGTGGTACAAGCTTCTCATTCCTGTACTCAGCAGTCAGAACTGGAGAATCATGAGATTAAAGTCAGTCTTGGCTACATAGCTAGTTCCAGGTTAGCATGCACTATATGTTGAAGAGGTAGAGAAGGAAACAAGGTGGGGGAGGACAAAGGAGGGAGAGGAGAAGAGAGGAACAAAAAGAACACCTTAGTTATTTAGCAGATAAACAAAAACTCCCAGCAGTGGTCAGGTCTACTCATCTTGTCTCTCCCTCAAAGTACTGTGCAAAGTAAGGCAGAGCAGTTCTATTACAATTCCAAACTCCTAATTCTGAGAGCCGGCCCATCTAATCATCTGTACCTTAAGCTGTTGGCTTGATCATTTTTCCTCCCTTCTTCTTGCTCTGCATTTTAAGTTGATTTTATAATTGCCACTCAATCATGTAGCCACTTTAGAGCCTTTCATTTCTGTGCCTTCCCACAGAACTATGTAGCATAGTTTAGGTAGCCTGATATCTGAAGGAAGGGTTTTGAGTGTTTATCAGTAGAGTGTCTACTCCCCTGTCAGGGTGGTTAACATGCCAACCTTGCTCTGATGGACTTTATCCCTTCAAATTAGGTGCAAACATAACCCTTTCCTTCCTTCCTTCAGTTGCTTTTGTTAGGTATTTTCTCACGGGAAAACTCACCAATGTGTTTCCAAGAACCTGGGTGAGTTAGCTTTTGGTACTCTCTGCAGGAAGGGAGGCATTCTAGTCAGACATTTGTGAGCTGCCCTGTGGTTGCTAGAATTTGCACCGTCTTCCTCTCGAAAAGACATCATCACTCCAGCCTCCTTCGATCATTCTACTGGAAGGTTTTGTGGGGCTGGGAAAGAGTTGAACCTTTGAAAGGACAGGGGCAGCATCAGGCACACCTTATAGAAACTGTTAGTGTACTCTAAAGGAACATAAGTATCAGCAGTCCCAATGCAAATTCCGCACATGAAACAATGTGGGGAAGCTAATGAAAATTAATCTCTGTTTGGATAGCAAGCACGTACTGGGACCCAGGATTCCTAAGACAACTTAAGAGTCTGTAGACTACTGAAGATATTTAAAAATTATCCCCAGCTCCTAAATTTAGCCCAAAGATGAACCCATGATCCTTGCTATTGGCCTGTCAGGACTTTATTTCTCTTCCTCCTCCCAAAAGAAAATAAAAATACCTCAAAGAATGCCATGCAGCTTTCAGTAAATATGCAACACCGAAAGGGAACTAGTCTGCTCAGAGTTAAGCAAAATGTTTCAAATTAACAGCAAAGAAATGGGAAATTCCCTGTCAGTTGAAGATCAATATATATATATATATATATATATATATATATATATATATATATTGTCAAAGCCTTGCTTAAGGGAGGTGGAGTACTTGTAAAAATAAATACTTTCCCACAATTTTTTAAACAAGTTAAGAAACATTGCTGTTGGCTCCACCCCTGTAGAAGGGCAGCCTTAATGAGAAAACATGGAATCAGGCTTTAAGATCTCTTAAAAGGGAAGTAATGAACTATAAGTTAATGTAATATGACTGTACTGTATTCCTCACAGTTACAGCAGCTATTAATGCTTCATATTAATCCACATTTTATTATACACATAAAATTACACACCAATTTCCCTGGCCTCATGGACAATCTTAATCAATTCACATTTTCTTTAATCAATACATATCAATTATATTCCTGTACCTTTTTACCTGGAGCTATCAAGTTTCATGCAGATTCACATGCTAACTGAAGAGCTTTAAAAAGAAAAGTTCTTGTCACTTGAAGATTGGCAAAAGCAGTAACTTCACATTGTGAAACACGTCAAATTTTTCATAGAGCTTAATTGCCTTTGGGTAACAATCCCAGAGGTAATAAATAAGTTGGTACAAAATAAAATGCCTAAAACCTGTTCTTGGCCATGATCATGAGCACTGCTGTTTACGTGAGGCAAATAATTTTACTTCCTGCCTTTTCATTTCCAATTGCCACTTAAACTAAGTATTACATTAGGGGGATTGGGGATTCCAATTAATACTAATGACACTAATTGAATTCCAGGACCCTATGGCAGTAGTGGTTCCTTGTTTCCCATTACAGTGAGCTTAGATTTGAATTCATCTTATGAAATATGAGTGGAAGGACTTCCATTTTGTATTTGGCATGAAGTTCATTGAAAGTTATATTTAGGGGATGGTTATCTATTATTCATAATAAAAAAAATGAAGGGAAGAGTCTGTTCATTTTAGTAGGTAAGGCATTTAAAGAAAATATTACTGATGATACTTTCACCCCACATCATCTTCCCCCTGCCATAGTCCTGTTGCTATGAATGGAAGCAAAATAAAGGACCAGAGGCGTGAGTTCTTATTAACACTTCCTATGGTAGTGTCAAAGATTGGAGCTCTGTAGCTTTCTGCTTGCACAAAATGGAAATGCAAAGAATTACAATAGTTGTGTAATAATTATACCATACTATCCATAGTAATGGTTCTGAGGAGTCAGTATGGCATGGGGACAGTATGGCATGTCCTCATCCTCTCCTCATAAGAAGGAAAGAACTACTCAAGAACATCTTTGGAAGTTAATAATAACATTGGGTAGCATTTGGGAATGAAAAAGGGATACGTGGGAAAATGTTTCTAACATTGAGACTGTTCTCTTAATAAATAAAAAAGTATCACATAAAAAAGTACTACTATGTCAATGTTTATTTTTTATGATTGGAGAAACCATTTGGGATCACTTTGAAGGATCTGTGTTGTGTTCCAACTTTTCCTTATAGAGGTGTTTAAATGCTACTCTGGTTAATTTTTGCTCCCAGAGATCATTTATGTACTTTGATCTCAGACTGGTGTTTGGATGCCTTTACAGATGGCCAACTTGTTAACTTACAAAGACAATTGTCATTAAGATGCGATTGGAATGTGACTTATTTGTACATTACTTTTTGGATAAGGTTAGAAAACATTTCTTAAATCATGATAAGTAGTAAATCATACAATGAATGAGAAAATGTTGAAATTACTGTCTGATATTACTCATATTTGCAAAACAATTAAATGGACTATCTGTCCATAAATTATGGAAGAGTATTGCTGGTGCCTTGGGGAAGTTAAATTCATTTGATCAACTTAAGATTGCAAGCACTTTCTATGTTGTAATGTTTATAATGATTATTTGCTTTTGTTATTTTTAATACCCTAGATAAATACCTTGCAACATCAAAAAACGTAATTCAACATCGAGCAGCTGATTGCAACATTATATAACAAAATAAGATTAAACCAAAAGGGGGAAAATAAAGATACTAGGTGAACTAATGTCAGCCCAGGACTGTACACTTGCCAGATAATCCTTGAAAGCAAGAGGTTATATTTGCAGAGTTATGTCAGAACATTGCCTTCATACTCCAACAAGTATTTCCCTGGCCATGAGTCATGGTTTTTTTTTTTTTTTTTTTTTTTCTCATCTATCTTCTGGGAAAAGGTTTAATTAGTAACATATAAAAAGCTGCTCTTTGTCTAGTAAGAAAACAACCAACATTACAAGGTGGTATTTTATGCACTCTGTATCTTGTATTGAGAGCTACGGCAGTATAATATGGCTAAGAATAAAGATTCTGTACTCCAAGTCCCAAATAAGCCGAGTCCTTTGCTATTCCTTGTTTTAGTGTCTTTTGATCTTTTAGTTAATTTTAGCCCATACCTAAAACCATGAGTCTTGTTACATGCCTCCATTTGTACTTTATTTCTCTTCCTTCCTCCTCTTTCCAAAGGAAAATAAGAAAACCTCTATCTAGGTTTCATAGGTTTTTCTATTTTTAATGAGGCTTAGATCCCTCCCTCCCCAACAGCTTTCTTGCCTCTCTATTGTATTTATATTATCATAAAGCATTTGATAACAAACAGGTTATAGGAAACACACACCTAAAATATAAAGCAAATTATGAGACACAAGAGCAAACTACTGGTTCCAAAAAAGGATTTCAGAGTCTCTGTGCTTCCCCTATCATCTTAGACACTTACCTCTGCAACTAAAGTAGCCTTTGTCTAATAGTTTTACATTTTCATTTATCAGTTTGTAATACATGTTTTTAAATGAACTTCAAATTTGGATTTGGTTTTATTACATACCATTATTTGCAAACCTCCAGAGACATGACTCTGAAATTAAATACTTTATTTCAGCCATTTTCTTCTTTGACTTGCATTGTGTTAATTTGCCTTAATTAAAACATTTCTTTTAGATGGTTATTTCTACTAGTTTATTTGAAAGAACACCATTGTTCCTGAAACAAAACAAAACAAATATGCAAACACAGCAGCATATTACCATGAAAACAGCCAAAAGGCACTAGAATATCCTAATCATATAAAGCGCACCAACAAAAGAACTGAGCAAAATAAACTTATTATGGAAGCTGATTCATGTGGATTCCAGGTGCAGATTTTTAAAATGTTTCAATTTTGTTATTGCATATTTAAACTTGAAAGCCTATTTTGATTATTGGAGGTGAGGGTAGAGTAACAGGTAGCAAAAGCCTTCTGATTTTCCCTTTTTAGTCCCTTCCAAGTGTCAGAGACAGAGAAATGTACGGTGAAGCACTGCACAAATGGCGAGGAAACTAACACCATTGCGGAAGTGAGTCCCAATTTCGGATAAAGATTTGGCGCGTGAATTTTAAATTGCCCGCGCAGCGCCTGGATTGGACGTTGAAGGCTACTTTCAGATGGTCAGAAATTCGTTTGCTTAGTTTCACTTTTGGTAAAATAAAGTTCAATAGTAAAACCAAATATGCCTAAATAGCACTGCACTCAAAAGCAAATTTTAAAATTGAGAAGTAGGTGTCATGTGTGCACATACGCTTTCAAAGAACGGGAAAACTTTAGTGTACAAGTCGGTAATGTCTTAATACTACGCACTTAAGAATAACAACTTTCTAAGAAATGTACTTCAGTACTCAGTAGCTTTCAAAAGACCCTTTGGGTTAATACTATTGCCGGATTTGTGTTGTTCAAATCACACAGCCTTGCAGATGGCCCGTCAGCATTCACACAGCATAGCCGACCTGTAGTTACACACTACTTTGCCAGTATGGAGAAATGAAAAGTTGACTTCTCCAGGTTCCCAATACCAACGCTTAAAATTCACTATTTGGGAAATAGTTGCATTTCCAAAAAATCTCCAAGGTGAGTATGGGAAAAAAAAATGGTCCCAAGTTTATGTTCCAAATTTTTGACTTATGCCTTTTATTACCTACCATGCCTAAGAACACTCGGCACAAAGGATTCAGACATGTAACAGCTACTTTAAGGGAAACTGTAGGTGGCTCTGAAAAGAGCCTTTGGGTCAAGAGTGTGGTCAGCGACTCACTTGGAGCTGGTGTACTTGGTGACTGCCTTGGTGCCCTCGGACACGGCGTGCTTGGCCAGCTCCCCGGGCAGCAGCAGGCGCACGGCCGTCTGGATCTCCCGGGACGTGATGGTCGAGCGCTTGTTGTAATGCGCCAGGCGGGAAGCCTCGCCGGCGATGCGCTCGAAGATGTCGTTGACGAACGAGTTCATGATGCCCATGGCCTTGGAGGAGATGCCCGTGTCGGGGTGCACCTGCTTCAGCACCTTGTACACGTACACCGAGTAGCTCTCCTTGCGGCTGCGCTTGCGCTTCTTGCCGTCCTTCTTCTGCGCCTTGGTCACGGCCTTCTTGGAGCCCTTCTTCGGGGCGGGCGCGGACTTCGCGGGATCAGGCATGGTGAAGAACACAATGAAAAAGAGAAGATAGACAGTAACAGTCTGGATGTACTCTCGGCACTGGCTGCTTTTAAAACAAACTTGTGACGGTGCTTATCGCGATTAGCAAACGTCATTCACTTAGTATCCAATCAAAGCAAGGACTTTTCAAAACCACGGTGCCATTGGGTTACATGATACAGTTTTATGTAGCCAATGAAATCGCTCCATTTTCGCGCCTTGCATTGACTATAAACAGCGCCAGTGTGTGCCTCTTTGTGCTGGCTTACTGATTTTTTTTTTTTTCACAGCTCGTTGTGTATCATGTCTGGACGTGGAAAACAGGGTGGCAAGGCTCGCGCCAAGGCCAAGACCCGCTCCTCCCGAGCTGGCTTGCAGTTCCCCGTGGGCCGTGTGCACCGTCTCCTCCGCAAGGGCAACTACTCGGAGCGGGTGGGCGCCGGAGCCCCGGTGTACCTGGCAGCGGTGTTGGAGTACCTGACTGCCGAGATCTTGGAGCTCGCTGGCAATGCCGCCCGCGACAACAAGAAGACGCGCATCATCCCGCGCCACCTTCAGCTGGCCATCCGCAACGACGAGGAGCTCAACAAGCTGCTGGGCCGCGTGACGATCGCGCAGGGCGGTGTCCTGCCCAACATCCAGGCCGTACTGTTGCCCAAGAAGACCGAGAGCCACCACAAGGCCAAAGGAAAGTGAGAGAACTGTATGGAACAATCTTAACAATTCACCAAAGGCTCTTTTCAGAGCCAACTACAAAAACACTGGGAAGAGCTGTGCTAATAGTATTAAGACAAGTTACCTATATTACATTATGCGGCTAAGTAGAAACTTTAAACTCAATCCCAATTTTATTGGTGAGCTAATGAAATGTGAAATGAAGTTTTTGCTAATTGTTGCCCATTCGTCCTGAAACTGGCGAATCAAATGCCACACTCAACTAAGTTGTAATGCAATGTTTAATATAGGAAGTTTGTAGTAGAAATCACGGTGTTCTGTTTCCTATGTAGCATATAAGGGACGAAGTTTGCTAATAGGATGGATTTGTTTCTTTAACCTTAGGCCTGTTTTCAACATTGGTTTTGTTTCTCTTTACATAAGGGTATTTCTGTAAACAATTTACGAAGGCAAGTATTTAATGGGTTGGTAATGAGTTTTGGAAGGTACATGCAAAATCAAACCTGCTGGTGCCACAGACTATAAAGGTTAAAATGAGATTTGGGTTTTGAGATATCCTGTAGTACATAGGTCATGATACAAAGGTTAAAAAAAAAAAAAAAAAATCTCTGTTGTAGAAGGACCAGAATTCAGTGCTTTTATATTTGTCACGAGTTCACAGAAGTTCGTGGGAAGAGCAACTTTAAAAAGAAAAGGTTTAAATAACGATGTCCTAAATTTATATCCAGAGTGTGCATTTTATCTGAAAGTTTATCTGGAAACTTTTTGTGGTATATATATTGGTAGTGGTTATATTACAGAGTCATTTGGGGTGCTTGAGAAATGGCTTAGTGGTTAAGCACAATTGCTGATCTTGCAAGACGACTATACTTTAGTTCCTAGGACCTAACATCAGCTAGGGGTGTGAGGGATGGATAGTATGTGGTGTATCACTCATCCTGTTCTGGCGTTGAGTTGTACACAGAAACACCAAATTACAGGATTTAAAGGGGGGGGGGGTGATGGGAGATGTCATTCTGTAAATATGTTTCTCTTACTGGTTAATGAATAAAACACTCTTGGCCAAGAGGAATGCAAGATAGGTGGGAATAGGGGATAAAGATTCTGGGGATTGATAGAAATGGGTTAATATTTAGGACAGAGCTAGCCAATAAGAAATGCTAGTAACTGGCCAACAGCTTTATATCTAATACAGCCTGGCTGTGTGTTATTGGGCTGATGAGACTGGAATCCAGGCTGTTAGGAATGTGCTTGTAATGGAGTGGGGGGGGGGGGCAGAGAGGAACTAGAATTGAAGGCCTTAGTCTCAGATTGATCTCATAGATTAAGTATGTACTGGCTGTGGAGTTCTGTGCCAAATTCCAGTTGCAAGACATTAACAAACCGAGTGTTGGTGGTACACGCCTTTGATCCTAGCATTTGGGAGGCAGAGGCAGGCAGATCTGAGTTCTAGGGCAGTGTGATCTATAGACCTAGTTCTAGGACAGGCTCCAAAACAATATGGAGGAACTCTGTCTCAAAAAACAAAACAATCAACAACAAAAAAGAAAGAAGTGAATAAAACACATTGTTCCCGTGAAACTTAAGGACTAATGAAGACACCAATCAAAACATTAGACATTCTATTCGATTGCTCAGCCTGCCTTGGGATTCTGAGATCAAGATCTTTTTTGAGTTACACTGTTCAAATGACAAATTTGAAACTCAAAGGAATAAGAAACCGAGCTCTTTCACTTTTTATTGTTAATTTTATTTTTCTTATGAGACTTGGCCTTGTTTAGAGAAAGCAGATCCATGAGCATACCTTCAGAATGCCTATAGAAAAGTGCCAACACTTGGGTTCAAGCGAACCCCATCTTTTACCTGGATTACGGAAAAAGCCATGTGTGTGCTTCCAGCATTCACTCTGGCTCTCAACAAAGTAGACTTCATTAGGGTAGTGGTGTTTTTTCCACTGAAAACCTAAGTGGAGAGAGTGAGACCTTATTGTGCTGCTCCAGTGATGGGATCACAGTGTACTTCCTTACTGCTCTCTCCTGCAGCCCTCAGATCCTTCCTGATTTGTTCCTTGCTTGCCTTTCCGGCTTTGGGTCATCACCCCTGCACACATATGCATATGTTCACTCCCATGTATGTTTGTATTACCCCCCCCCCCCAGTGCTGTCTCACTTCCTGGTATTACATGGTATCCCATCTACCAGTTCTCTACCCACACAGCCCTCACTGCCCTGGAATACAACCATGTCTTTATTAGAGAGAAAAGGTGGAATGGGGGCCTGAAGAGATGGCTCAACATTTGAGCATACTTGTGGCTCTTTCAGATACCCTGGGTTCAGGTCTCATACCCACAGGATGATGCACAACTATTTATTTCAGTTCCTGGAGACCTGATGCTTTATTCTGGCCTATGTAAGCAGCAGGGACACACATCGTACATTTATACTCACATACCATTGAGGAAAACACTCAAACACATATAGCTAAATAAATTAAATAAAAGAGTTAAAAGACAAGTTTTTAAAGTGTTATTTAGGTTCTAAACTGCAATTACAAATAAGCAAAGTGTTTTAAAAAGGTTTTTTTTGTGTGTGTGTGTGTGTGTGTGTGTGTGTGTGTTTGTTTGTGGGGTGATAGGTTTCTTATTTAGCCAGTCTTATACTCAGGTCTGAGGTGCTAAGGAGGCTGACAGGGTGACTGTGAATCTGAGATCAGGCTTGGCCATCTCCTTAATTTTAGGGTAGTATGGACTACAGTGCTATTGTAACTACTACCATCCATTGTCGAATACTGTCTTATACTTTGTTAAGTTGTCTATTAAATACTGGTTTATATTTTAGTGTAAATGCAAAAGCTCTAGAAATTTTTTAAAAAGCTGCATATTTTTCACACTAGAAAATAATTTAAGCAAAAAAAAAAAAAAACTACTTGAACAATTAGTTTGCAAATGTTCATCCTCATACATATAAGTAAAGTGTGTTTAAAAAAATAATTGGTTCCAGTCCAGTCCATGGAAATGTGTCCAAGGAAACGAGGGAACCAGCTCTGTAGTGTGGGAAACTTTCAGTACAGGGTTTGGAGGTTAAATTTGACTGAGCTCACAGCTCATTGCTCAGGTCCAGGCTGTGAAAGTGCACCTTGAACAACAGAGGTTGTTGCTCCAGGCAGTTCAAACAGGAAAACTGATAGGGCTGAGTTCACCCTCAAATCTGGTGCTTTCAGGAACACCGGATACTGTCAATCAGCCCATGGCCACCAGGATATAGTGTAAGACCCTCAGAATGAGGAGTCTTCCAGGTTCGGTCGATACCCCAAGAATTCAATGTCCAGTCCAGTTGCTGCAAAACGCAAGAGGCTTTAATGAACAGGAAACGTTTGCACAAACGGGCTCCTCCAGCACACAGGCTAGGGAGAAGCCCCCTCCCCTGGGCCCAGGTGTTTTTAAAGGCAAACCCACAAGCTTAGGGAGGGGGTGGGATCCTCTGTCCATTGAGTACATGACCCTTGGAGGCCGGATGGTCTCACTATTAGGGTCAGCAGACCTTAGGGCTTCAGGTGTGCTAATTAATCTTGTTTGGGCAAACCAGAGTTACAGCTATCTCTTGACCTTATTTACCACCTGTTGACTCACAGGAAAGGAGGGGCAGTGTGAATTCTTCTTATCTCAGGGCCTTGTGAGAGGAAGCTAGCAAATTCCAAGGAACAGATATTGGTTTCTAGGTTAGTCCATCATTAACATTACTTTTTAGGTCTTTCAATAGAATGACTGTGTGAGGACAGTCTTAGATTTTGGATTGTGGAAATTAGTAGTCTCTAATGTTACGGCTGCAGATGGCTCCATTAGTCACAAGATGTTAATTCAGACATAGAGGTGGGCAAGCAGTTTCAGGGGATTGAAACCAGCCAAACAGAAAACAACCACTCCATGGACCGGAAACATTCCAACCTGTTAGCTTTAGGCCTCTAAGTGTACATTAACTCAATTCTGGTCAATCAGTTTTTGAAGTCTTTTGAAGAATTTCCAGGAATTCCTTTGACAGATCCTAACTTAGAAGTTAATGAAAACATATTTGAGGAGATTAAAAAAAAAAGAGCATTGTTATTTTACTTGTATTCTATAGAGTATTGTGCACAGTAGTTACAGAAGAATGACCATCCTCAAAGATTTTATTCAAACTTCACAAAAGCATTTGGATATTTCTTTGAAAATATTGATGAAAGCCAGTTGAATAGAAAATATTGGAGGAAAAACGAAATTTGCAGTATGATGAAATTCATAAAGTTTAAATTTAATATAGTCAAAATAGAATTATCAGTATTGACCCTAGTTATATTTAAGTAAAATTAACTTACATGTGAAAAAATGACCTTAAACTGGACAGATTCACCAAATGATGTAGGTAGCTAATTCACTGATTGATGATTTTATGAAAAATTCGTAAGAGAATAATAAAGATATTAAGATGGCGTTTTAAAATTTTAAATTAAAGGAAACTATTTGAACCGTAGTCACTGTAGAGTAGGGTCACAAGGTAATTCACAGCACTGTAGGAGCCTTACAAAGTGTGCACTGACCGCGAGAGCACCTTAGCAGCTGCCTGAGGACGGGGTAACGGGTCGTTAGGGGGCTGCTTGCATTTCAGTATTTTGCACAACCTCGGTGTGTTGCTTGCGCTCAATTCTTCAAACTTAAGACTGGATGAGGAGTTAGTTCCATTAGAAAGCACAGGCAGACAAGGAAACAAAGGCGCTTTTTTTTTTTTTTTTTTTTTTTTTTTTTAAGCCTTCCCCTCCCCCACGGCGGCGGGCGCAACTTCCCGCCTCCTCCCTCAGGTCCTCAGTTCGGTCCGCAGCCTGCTGTATAAATACCGGTGTTCAGCTGCAGTGTCAGCGTTTCAGCTCTCCACCATCTAGTGTCTAGTCATGTCTGGTCGCGGCAAAGGTGGCAAAGGCCTGGGCAAAGGAGGCGCTAAGCGCCACCGCAAGGTCCTCCGCGACAACATCCAGGGCATCACCAAGCCCGCCATCCGCCGCCTGGCTCGCCGTGGCGGAGTCAAGCGCATCTCCGGCCTCATCTACGAGGAGACTCGCGGGGTGCTGAAGGTGTTCCTGGAGAACGTGATCCGTGACGCCGTCACCTACACGGAGCACGCCAAGCGCAAGACCGTCACCGCCATGGACGTGGTCTACGCGCTCAAGCGCCAGGGCCGCACGCTCTACGGCTTCGGCGGCTAAACTTGCAACTCAGACTTGCAGTTTTCTAATCTAAAGGCCCTTTTCAGGGCCACCACATTTTCTCAAAAGAGCTGACTCTTGAATATTCCAGATATGTTAATGCCTAGAGACGAAGATACTGTTGCTGCTTCCAATTGCAATGTGGTTGTGTCTGTCCTTAATTTGCATGCCAGTTTATAACGCTGTCATGGCAATGCCAGACACCTATTATAGCCTATTAACATTTAATTTTCCTAACCTTTCATCTGCATTCTTTGACTTTTAGAAGTCGTTTCTAAGTCTTCATGTTATGATCTGCCCGTATGTACATCAGTTTGCATACATTTATTTGCTACATTCCACGTATGAAAGAAGGGGTTTTCAGCATATCTTGCTCTCTTCTGACTCCCTCGTCCACGTGCACAGACATACTTATGCATAAACTAATTTAAAATATTAATTCAAATCACATAGCAAAGGTAGAAAATGTAGCAAGGACATTTTTATTTGCCAGTTTATATATTTTTTTGAGATAGGGGTCTCACATAGCCGCAGCTGGCCTTGAACTCAACTTGCAGCCAAAACTGGCTTTGAACTCTTGGCTGATGGTTCTGATTTCATCTCAGGAATATATGGATTACACCAACACCTCTGGCTTATTTTTCTTATTACTGCATCATCAGGCTTCTTCATTGGCAATGAAGACAAGGGTCCCAGTTTGGGCAAAGTGGAAGGCAGCTCTTAACATCTTTATTTAAGTTGGCAGATAAACAGACCTGGTACTTTTCAGAAGAGACTATATCCAGAATTTACAAAGAACTGCAGGAATGAAATACCAGAAAAACGACACTGCCAAGCAGCAAATAAACTGAATAGGTAGAAAACAACAATAAACCAAAACAAACAAAAGGCAAATGACCAGTAACTATTTTTAAGTGTTGAATATTTCAAGACACCAGTGATATAAAAATTAAAATTACTTTGGATGCTACTTCAGTCAGGACAGCAATCATTAACAAATGAATGGTGAGGACATGGAAGAAACCCCAATTCACTATTGGTGAAGGTGCAAATAAATATAGCCGCCATGGAAACCATTTTGGTGATCTCTCAAGGAAAAAAAGAAAATATGATGAAGCTATTTCATACCTGAGATACACTCAGAGAACTCCATACATACCATAGAAATACTTATACCCTGATGTTCATTGCTACTCCATTTACTACAGCAAAGAGATGGAATCAACAACCTACTTGCATACGGCAGAGGAATCAATGAAACATTTGTATATAAGTAACTGATCTTATTCACCTCTAAAAAGAAATGAAGCTACTAAAAGATGGAATAAGATGGAATTATATTGTATATTAAGGACACATAACCTCAGAAAACCCCTTCTTTCATACGTGGAATGTAGCAAATAAATGTATGCAAACTGATGTACATACGGGCAGATCATAACATGAAGACTTAGAAACGACTTCTAAAAGTCAAAGAATGCAGATGAAAGGTTAGGAAAATTAAATGTTAATAGGCTATAATAGGTGTCTGGCATTGCCATGACAGCGTTATAAACTGGCATGCAAATTAAGGACAGACACAACCACATTGCAATTGGAAGCAGCAACAGTATCTTCGTCTCTAGGCATTAACATATCTGGAATATTCAAGAGTCAGCTCTTTTGAGAAAATGTGGTGGCCCTGAAAAGGGCCTTTAGATTAGAAAACTGCAAGTCTGAGTTGCAAGTTTAGCCGCCGAAGCCGTAGAGCGTGCGGCCCTGGCGCTTGAGCGCGTAGACCACGTCCATGGCGGTGACGGTCTTGCGCTTGGCGTGCTCCGTGTAGGTGACGGCGTCACGGATCACGTTCTCCAGGAACACCTTCAGCACCCCGCGAGTCTCCTCGTAGATGAGGCCGGAGATGCGCTTGACTCCGCCACGGCGAGCCAGGCGGCGGATGGCGGGCTTGGTGATGCCCTGGATGTTGTCGCGGAGGACCTTGCGGTGGCGCTTAGCGCCTCCTTTGCCCAGGCCTTTGCCACCTTTGCCGCGACCAGACATGACTAGACACTAGATGGTGGAGAGCTGAAACGCTGACACTGCAGCTGAACACCGGTATTTATACAGCAGGCTGCGGACCGAACTGAGGACCTGAGGGAGGAGGCGGGAAGTTGCGCCCGCCGCCGTGGGGGAGGGGAAGGCTTAAAAAAAAAAAAAAAAAAAAAAAAAAAAAAAAAGGCGCCTTTGTTTCCTTGTCTGCCTGTGCTTTCTAATGGAACTAACTCCTCATCCAGTCTTAAGTTTGAAGAATTGAGCGCAAGCAACACACCGAGGTTGTGCAAAATACTGAAATGCAAGCAGCCCCCTAACGACCCGTTACCCCGTCCTCAGGCAGCTGCTAAGGTGCTCTCGCGGTCAGTGCACACTTTGTAAGGCTCCTACAGTGCTGTGAATTACCTTGTGACCCTACTCTACAGTGACTACGGTTCATATAGTTTCCTTTCGTTGAAAATTTTTAATGGTTATGTGTTCTTTAAGAATTAATAGAAAAATTTCTACCAATTACACGGAAATCCATGAATTATATTTTTTAAAAAATCATATATGTTTTCTCTATTCAGACTACCATTAACAATGACTAAAATCCTCTCTTTAATTGATCAATATTTCTTGGAAAAGGGAATCTACAGTGAAACAGTTTTAACTGGTGTGAAGAAAAAAAGTTTATGTGTAATTAATAGTCCATGATAACTACTTTGGGCATACAGTTTTAGAAAGCTCATAAGCTCACACTTAAAAAAAAAAACATGTTGATGAAATCTTTTCATCTTATAAAATAAATACTTCTGGCCATAATCTAAAGTTCAAATGCTTTAACTGAGAGGATGGGTATTGTTGACCAAAATAAAAAAAACTAAAATTAGAAAGATAACTTCCATCAAAATATGTATGACATCGTTTATTCTGAAGCAAAATATGACTGGCCATGGTCCCAGAAATACAGATTTAGGCTTCCCCAAATTCCTGTTCAAGGAAGTTGCTATTTCTTGAATCTAATACACTCATTTTTCTTTATATTAAGAGAATTAAGAAAATCATATTTGAAGGCATTTAGTAAACATATTCGTGTGTATGTGAGTTCATTGTCAGTTCCAACATAAATCCTTTTTCCCAACTCTTCAAAAAGAAGTCCATATTCCATAAATGAGCTCAACCTGAATTATAGCATTTCTGGCAATTATCTCAAAGCCAGCATTCCTCAGGAAATTGCGAAAATGCTTTCCATCTTCCAAAAGGAGTCATTTTCCTTTCCTTTGGCAGAAAGGACCTATGACTACCTCTGGTTGCATATCTCATCCTGTGCTGGGTTCTTGGCTCCCTCAATAGCAGAAGTGCATGTTATACATTTCAAAGTTCACACTAGCATTGCAGCCTTTGTCATATCCTCCTCTACCCTAACTCCTCACAGCTCAGGGACTTCTCTCTGCATTAGCTAATCATTCTTCTTATAACCCGGATAGTTTCACTGGTCTCTCTCTCTCTCTCTCTCTCTCTCTCTCTCTCTCTCTCTCTGTCTCTCGCTCTCTCTCCCTCCCCCCATATTCTTTCTCTGCCTGTGCTGTTGTTTGTATCTCTGACTATGTCAATATCTCCACTATTCTCGGCTCTCCCCTGCTTCTCTAATATTGTCCATATTCAGTTTACATCCTTCCCTCTCTCTCAGATGCCTCTGGTGGTTCCTTTCATATCTATAGTTAAAATCTTAACCATATCATGGAGAAGTCACATCAGCAGCTTCTTTACTGTGTTCCTTCACATACAGTCATCTGATCCTTGCACTGTTTGGAACAGCCTATCACACCTAGATGTTAGCTGACTGTATTCTTAGCCCTTTGGTGAGAAACTAGGGTTTTATTAAGTTAATGTATTGCAGAATGTTATTTCATATGTTAGTCCTAGGAGGCCCAACACAGTGCTGGGCAAGGAATGGCTATTGAGGAGATTAAACATAGCCCAAGAGAAACTGTAATTAGTCTCTGATCTGCAACATCCACATGCCTGGAGTTCTATCCATCCAATCAATCTTTGCAGACAGAACTCTTTTCCAAAATTCTTGCTCAAAAATGTTAAGGTTTTTAATTAACATTACGTTGTCCCCCAAAGGCTTCTAAAAACTTTAGTATATGCAGTATTTCCTGATGTATGTGTTCTGGATAAATAAAAACTTAGGATAATGAGGTTATGTGGGTTTTATGTTTTCTTGTGAGTTAGAACCAAAAGGCTTCAATGGAGGGCTCTGTCTCTAAACTACACCTACAGCCCAAACATTTTTAAAATCAGTTTTTAATGCTCAGAAAGTACTTTCAGTGTAAATGCCTGAGTCTGATTCATCAACTGGCCATTTGGTCAGATTTATTGATTTCTTTATAGCATAAAAAATAAATATTATCACTATTATGGTAACTTTATGATCAAGTAGGAAAATTGTTGCATTTTGTATTGTATCCATTAAAATGTTTAAATTTGCAATAAGATTTCTTACTTTATTATGTGTATTTAAGTGTTTACATACAGGTATGTTTTTGTGCTCCTCCTGTGTGCCTGGTATCTAAACTGGTCAGAAGAGCATGTTGGGTCCTCTGGCACAGGGGTAATGAATGGATGGTTCTGAGCCACTGTTGGGAAATTTAAGTACTTGTCACTTACAGCTTTCTTCTCCCCACCCAGATGTAGAACTTCCATGCAAACAAGGTTGAGCAAACAAGGTTGTTTTCAAAACTTTCCAGTACACAGTGCTGTGCCTTGACCCCAGGTGTGGGTGGTGCATGACTTCCTCCTATGTTTAGCCTATCCCCTGGCTTGAGTATATAAGCCCATTATTTTCTGTAATAAACAGTGGTGGCAGCAGCTTCTTCTTAACTTCTCATGGTGGTCTGTTAAGTGTTTCAATCCCGATACCCTCTGCGATCCTCAGTCCCTTGCCATGCAGGCGTGGCAAGTCACCTTTAATTGCTAAACTATCTCTTTAGCTCCTTTAGACATTGTGATTTCTGCTAAGTTTAAAGAAAAACATCTAAAATTATTTTAACATTTTTTTTACCATATTGTATTTTTTCATTTATTAATCAGAGATTTACATCATGGAGATGTCAAGAAGTAGTTAATATATCTTCATTCATCTTAAAGGTCACACATGAACAATACTGATGACGGATGATTCTATCAACAAAAAGTTGAGCAAAGCTCCACAGTGCCTGCAGAAGCAGAGACAATGCTGAAACAGAAGAATTGATGTAATAGGATTGATATTATAAAAGGTTTACTAATGGATTTGCTTTGAGACAAAATGGCTATATCTTTATTTATTGTTTGTTTGTCAAAACAAGTTGTCATGTAGGTAAGCTGTTTTTGAGGTAGCCATGTAGTCATGGGTGACTTAGAATTCCTGGTTCTTTTACTAGCTCTAAATGAGTAGTATCTTTATGTAGCTATTCTCTTGATTTTAGTCTTGAAGTACTGATATAGAAGAGATTCAAAGTAATAGAATGATATTATAAAGGATTTGTTAATAATAGATTTGTTTAGGAGACATTAAGTCACACAAGGTAGGATTTAACTAAGGGAGTATTACTCTCCAAATACCCTAAAAATAAGCAGTGCCCTAACTAGGTCCCTTAGAGAGATGCAACATTTAGGATTCTAGGAGATAACTCTTTATTCACTAGGATTGACTGGCCCTTAGGCTCCATTTCCATAACAACAACAGTGGTTTACAACAGCCATTAGGTCCATCCCCATATCAAAGAACTGGACTCTAAGCAGTGCCACAAAGGCCCCTGCCCCTCTTCACTTCTTGAGAAAAGTATCATTCTGCCAAGTGAGCAAGATGACCCCAGGTAACCACTATTTTATAAAGAACAACACTGTTGAACTTAAAACAATTCTCTTGAAATGTCTTTGCTCAGTAAATTTCCCAACTGCCTGAGGGGCCAGAAATACAGATTTGTCTTTGAATTGCTCAAAGTGTAATCTGGAACTGAGACCCCAAAGATTCAAGAATGACAGCATTTGTGGAAAAGAGACGTTCAAGGTGTATGTAAGCTAGTGAAATCTTTTCAAGGCCAGTTCCTCATTGAGAAACAGCCAGAGCTGGACACAGTGATTAAAGAGCCTTTACCTTTATTAATGTCCAGGTTGATTCTTCACTGGGAGGGCACATTACTTCTATAACAGTACTCTTCCAAGCATTGTAGATCAGAGCAGAGAGAAAGGTTGGTTGCTTAACTGCTCTGCCATGTGTGGAGTGTGGCTTAATATAGGCCTTCTTGCTAATGTGCATAGCCCCAGCTTTCTTGGCCTTGTTACTGGGCAAGCTAAAGTTTTCTGTACAGCTCTTGGTCTCATTAATAAAAAAAAAAAATTTAACAGCTCTAGGATAATTGTATTAACTTTTTTTTAGGTGAAATTAAGCCTTCTGTAACAAATATTCAAAGACTCATGGAATATATATATATATATATTTGAAATATATATATATTTGAAATAGAATTAGACAACAAAGGTGTGGGTATGAACTAATGGGAAACTCCAGCCAGGACTTTCTGTTCACAATCTTTTCTGCTTCTCAGTCTGGAGTTTCCTTTCCCCAGGTGTACCACAGGGCCAGGGTCTCCTATAAGACAAACTGGTCTTTCTGGACAGTTATTACTCAGAAAGGTATGCGGATGTTAGAGTAGTGTTTCTGGTTTTAAGTTTGTTCAGTATAGAGGTAATCCTGTTTCTGTCACATAAGGTATTCTCACTTCCGTGCTTTCCTAGAGTAGAAAAGGATCAGGAGACTTCCCCTGGGGTTAGCAATAGACTGCTTTTAAAACTCCATTTCCTTCATGTCCTCAACACATGAAAGTACCTCAGTTTGATGAATTCCAAGATCAATAAAAAGCCAATTTCTGGAGCTAGAATAAACCATCTCTTTATTCCTTTGAAATTAGATCTGTTCCTTTTGTAGACAGATGAGAACTGTTGAGTCCAAAAGCACCATCACTACTCCATACTGATAAGCAATTCCAAGAAGTATATCCTCCTTATTGCCCATTCTATTCTTTAAGTACTGGCTGATCACTGAATTTTGTCTTCTATAGATCAACTGACACTATAACCAGGTAGAAATGTCTTTACTCAGGGTTTTCTAGAGAAACAGAACTTATAGATTACATATATGTGCAAGCCATTCTAATAAATAAATCCTTATTCCATATGAAAAAGCTTACAGGCTGTGGTCCAGTTAGACCAACAATGGTTGTCTACTACCAATGAAAAGTAAAAGAGTTGTTCAGTCCATGACTGACTCCAATGACAGTGAAGGAATGAATAGCCTAGCTGTTAGTATTCAGGCATTTGTATTTGCCTGTCCTTTGGGTTCTGATAGGATACGCCCTCAGCTGAAGACACTAAGAGCACCACCTGTGCACATTCACTACTTTCCCTTTTAAAAGGGCCCCGTCCACCTCCCATATTCCCCCCTTTTCTCTGCCTCTCTGCCCCCCCCCCGCCTTTCTTTTCTCTTCCACCACTCCTGTTCCCAGAGGCCAGTCTTCTCTTGCCTTCCTCCCTTTCTCATTCACTTTCCCCCAATTAAAAGACCCAAGCTCTGTGGCAAGGTGTTTTTACCTTAGCAAGCTTCCTTCTTCCATGTCCTTTACATCGGCTGTCAGTGGAAGGTGCAGCCCTGGTTAAAAGTGAATCTTCTCATCTCAAAAGATCTGGACTAATGGTGTATCTTCCTGTCTCAAAGATACAGTGCAGAAATGGATCTTCCCAACTCAAAGGATTTAATAAGAAAAAATTTACTCACAGGTGTGCTCAGCTGTGCAAAATCCCCCATTCCAAGCATTTCCAGCCCAGATTGGAGAAAATCATACCTGTGAGGGAGCCAGACACACTGAGAACAGTGAAATGTAGATACAGTTGATTCAATTAATACAGAGCATGGACCCTTTAAATATTTACATTTAGTGGACTGCAATGTTTTCTGATGAAACAAGAGTCACATAGCCCACAATTATGAAGATACAAATGAGTACCCACCTGTCTGGTACCCTCAGACTTTCCTTTGATTACCTAAAAGATTGAATTTTAGGACAACGGTCAAAAAAAAAAAAAAAAAAAAAACCTTATAGAAAGGCTAGAGCTTGGGCCAGGGTTGGAGAGATGTCTGAGTGGTTAAGAGCATCGGGTTTGGTTCCCAGTATTGGGTAATTGTCTCAGGTTATGAGGGACTGAGTCAGGCTTTACCAGCCAAAGAGTTGTTTGGCCCTAGCCTGGGCCTTCTGCTCCATCTGGGAATCAAAAAACAACCCACCTCGATCCCAGTTAAATTACACACAAAGTGGCTGTAATGTCCTGGGAACTACCCATGTTTATACTTGTATTTATATACACCTGTCACCCTGTCTCTCTAAATGCAGTCAACCTTCTTCCCCCCAAAATCTGAGGCCTTCCTGTCCCAATAAAGCAACATCGGCCTGTTGAGATTGATTCTGTCTGCCTCTCTGCTTCATTTTTTTTATTTTTTTATTTTTTTCCTTTACAACGTGACCCATATGGCAGTTCGCAACTGTCTGTAGCTATATTGCTAGGGGATCTGATGGTATTTTCTGGCCTATCTGGGCAAAAGGTATTCATATGGTGCACAGACACAGATGTAGACAAAATACCCACACACCTAAAAAAATAAAATGATAAAAGGAAAAAAATTTAAAAGGTAATAGCCTGTCATCTTCTAACATTTTGATTTTATGTTAACAAAGTCCTTTATTTCTTAGTCCTTGTGTCTCTCAATTCATTAAATCTATTGAGTTGCAGTAGCCAAGCATTGTGGGATAACAATAGCTCACATCCTCTGCTCTATTATGTCCCCATCACCTTCTACTCTTAATCATATATAGCATACAAACTCTTTATAATGCTCATTAATATTTTCTAGTTTTATTTAAAAGCAAAGACATTTTCCAGAGTTCTTGGAGATACTCTTTTTTTTAAGACCCCACCCACACAACAAAGGTGTCCATTTTCCACGAGCCCTTTCTGTCTTAACTGAGCTTATATAGTGCAATGAGATGTCTCAGGATGGGAGCTGCTATCTATTACAAACAGTCAAACACAGAGTCTGGGTTGTTGACTGAATGGAAGACAGCCACCTCTTATATTCTGTGGTGATATAATATTCTGAAAATATCTCTTACATTCGAAGAGAATGGAATGTTCGAAGAGAATGGAATGTTTGTTGTGTCTCACAACCAGAGTTAATAATACACCTAGAAGTTAAGAGTGTTAGCCTAGCCTAGCCTGCATTTAAGAGAACAATATATAGCCAATGCATAGCTGCAACCTTAAGTTACATACACTTCCATGCCCCTGACACAGATAATGCCTGTGCATCATTTGCTGAAAGTATCAAATACAAAAGTAGAAAGCAATTTTCTAAAATCTACCATGCATGTTAAAAGTGACAATTATGGATACTAGTTTGTAAGCAATATTGTTTGTTGTCTGGTTCATTTGTAGCCAGTGATATATTCCTTGTAAAACTCTGGTAAAGATTTCTGTTAAACACTGGTTCTCAACCCTCCTAATACTGCACCCATTTAATGCAGTTTCTCACACTGAGGTGACACCCCAACCATAAAATTATGTCATTGTTACTTCATAACTGAAACTTTGCTACTGTTATGAATTGTAAATATCAGATATTGAAGTTGTCTGATATGTGACCCCCAGGAGGTTGCAACCCGTGGTTGAAACCAATGCTCTAAAGGCAATGTGATGCTTTCCATGCTGTTCAATAAATACAGAGTGAAGCCCTTTATTAGCCACAGACACCATTCACACATATAGCTCATACAACAAACACACACAGAGAAAGATTAGCAAGACAGCCTTCAGTTAGGCAGTTTCAGACTCATACTCATTCACACAGACACTAAGACAGAACAGACAAATGACACAGGGAACATGAAATAGACAATTAAAATTTGGACTTGCTCTTGGTTAAGTGACTCCAGGGGGAAATGTTTTTATTTCTTTCCTTAATGTGACACCAGTGCATTATTGGTGACTCAGAATTAATCACTAATGTATTTAATGAGCACAATATTCTACCTAGTTTCTTCTGTAAACTGCTGAACTCCTAGCACTTATAGCCCTAAGGTAGGGTGGGGCAATAGGATGAGCTACAGTGGACGTTTGTACTGTTGTACTGTTGTACCACTCTACCAGTTTGAACACAAGTGTGCCTTTCTCAAAAGTCTCTGGAGTCTTTGAGTGGTTGGCAACACACACCTTTAATCCTAGCACTTTGAAGACAGAAGCAAGGAGATCTTTGAATTCAAGGCCAGCCTGGTCTACAAGGGTGAGTTCTGGGGGATTCCTGCCATCCATACAAAAGAATAAAAGACTCTTATAAGGCCCCTTGCATAAGAATTAGCTGGTTCCCCTAAGGCTGTTCCTGGGAAGGAATAGAAAGCAGCCCAAACACAAAAGCATTGTGTCCTTAGAAGGTGAACCTTTCTAACAGATGTTAGAAAGTACTTTATGTTACTTTTGTTTCTCCTATGATGAAAAAGTGCCCTCAGGGGCAAAATCAAAACAAACAAACAAAATACTATCTGGGCAGTGGTGTTGCATGCCTTTAATCCTAGAACTCAGGAAGTAGAGGTAAGTTGAGGAAGCTTGATTTGTGAGTTTGAGGCCAGACTGGTCTAGAGAGCAAGTTCCATAACAGCCAGGTGACACACTCTCCCCACCCCCAACCACCACCCTCTCTGTCTCTGTCTCTCTCTGTCTCTCTCTTTCACACACACACACACACACACACACACACACACACACACACACACACACAAACAAACACCCTAGTACCCTAGTACTTCAGTTATGGGAAGCTCACTGATGGAGGGGAAAAGCCCAATAGGAAATTACACCTGACAGCAGCTTCCTCAGCTGGTTCCTGCTTTATGCTGTGAGAAAGTATGTAATAGTATTCTCTCCACTGTTGTTATAAAGTCTTGCATTCTGTCAGTGACTTCCTGAAGTTCATCTGCCTGCCTCAGCAATGCATCTCAATTGATTGCTGCTGGATGCTTCGAGATCCCATTTGATGAGGTTTTACTATCTACCTGCTGCTTTTCTATTTATTATATTTATTTGCTTTTGACTTGCTATATACTTAATAAATTGACTCATTCAAAACTGGAATTATTGTCAGAAATCCTCTGGACTGTAATAAATGTCAGAGGACGTTTACCCTCTCACAGAATTCAGGCTGAAATTTTACCTCTAAATGCATGGTATCTGGACCCAGTGGACACATCTACAACCACAGCATGCAGAAGGCTGAGGAAGGAGAATGCTTGTGAGTTTCAAGCAAATCTGACTACAAAGCAAACCCCCAAAAAAAAAAAAAAAAAAAAAAAAAAAAAAAAAAGACTAAACAACTCAATGATAGAAATTTTATTTAAATTTGACAGTTTGAGGTATTTCACCTTGTAATGTATTCAAATTTTCTTTTCAGGGATTGTATAATTATTTTGGAGGATAGTTCATAACTCAAGTTTTTTTCCATTCACACAAGACAGGATGTAATTTATGACTTCAGTGTAGTTCTTTCTCATTTAATTTCCTCAACTTTAAAAGAAGGAAGACAATAAAATTTGTTCCACGGGATACTACAGAAATTAAAGATAATAAACAAACTGGTTAGAGAGGCATATTAAGGTCTTATTATACAACAGCTAAAATGCATTTTGAGCATCTGGGCACTAATATTGATGTTTGTGCTGGTTCGTTTTTGTCTACTTGACACAAGATAGCATCATAGAAAGGAAGAGGGACCCTCAGTTGAAAAAACTACCTTTGTCAGATTGACCTGTAGATAATTCTCTGGAACATTTTCTCAATTAATGACTGATGTGGTTGAGTCAAGCTTACAGGCAGTAGTACCATCCCTGGGTAGGGTGGTCCTGGGAGGTAGAAGAAAAACATCTGGATGAGTCTGCCTCTGCTACATACTACTTGAATTCCTGCCCTGACTTTCTTCAGTGATGGACTAAATAGGAAAGGACTTGTAAACCAAACCCTTTCCTCCTCAGGTTGCTTTTGGTCATGGTGTTTACAACACAAAACAAACTATGACAATATGCAATTATCTACCCTTATGTGACCATTCTATTGCACTTACTAGCCAACTGAGAGGACTTAGAAATCATTTTCATATTTCGTGAAATTCCTATTATACTTTGATGGACCTATACCTTACCTAGTATTTTATTATTCAGAAACAAAACAAAAACACCCTTGTAAGCAGAATCCCAAAACTAATATAAAAATGGAAATGACATTAAGACCCAATGAGGTTTTCTCCTTTAATTCCATTTTGGAACATCAAAATCACACCAATAAACTTTTATATGCATAGTTAAAAATCAGATCACAGCAAGCAGTGGTAAAACAGAAGACAATTTTAAAACAAGCAACCTAAAGTCACCTGGCAGGCCTATGGGGGAGGGGGAGGGGAAGGAAAAACAGGGCTGTGTAAAGCCAAACCTAGTTGGCTCTACAGGCCTATAATCCCAGCTACCCAATATGAGGAAGACGGAAAATTTGAGGCAAGCGGTTAGTGAAATCAAAAGCAGGAAGAGACCTGGCGCACAAAAACCTAAAAGAAATCTGCAAGGGAGACGTAGTCGTTATGGTGCACTTGAACCAAAGCAAACTTACAAGTACATTCCTATAAAACTTCTAACGCAACGGATTGTGATTTCCCAGTTTGAAATAAAGATGGGATCCAGTCTCAAAGACATAGGTAGGGGACATAATTCTTAGGGCTGGGAAAGTTGACGCGGGTACTTAAAATGCCTACTGGGGACTGACAGGCTCACTTAACTGTCTGCATTGGTTGTGGAATGTTCTGGCTTCAAAAATTTGAAAAAGCTGAAAACAGACCATTGTAAATATGGAAGCTTGGTGTAGAAGCCCTTCCAAAAGAACTGTTTGGGTGGCTCTAAAAAGAGCCTTTGGGTCAACAGGTCGGCGGCTCACTTGGAGCTGGTGTACTTGGTGACGGCCTTGGTGCCCTCGGACACGGCGTGCTTGGCCAGCTCCCCGGGCAGCAGCAGGCGCACGGCCGTCTGGATCTCCCGGGACGTGATGGTCGAGCGCTTGTTGTAATGCGCCAGGCGGGAAGCCTCGCCCGCGATGCGCTCGAAGATGTCGTTGACGAACGAGTTCATGATGCCCATGGCCTTGGAGGAGATGCCCGTGTCGGGGTGCACCTGCTTCAGCACCTTGTACACGTACACCGAGTAGCTCTCCTTGCGGCTGCGCTTGCGCTTCTTGCCGTCCTTCTTCTGCGCCTTGGTCACGGCCTTCTTGGAGCCCTTCTTCGGGGCTGGCGCAGACTTTGTGGGCTCAGGCATGTTAAAAGATTCTAAATTACTTAAAGAACAAGCAGCCAGGGTAACAAGCCACAGGAACACCGTCCTTTTATAGATTTCCGTATGCAAATAGGGAGAAAAGTTTGACATGTACTCATTGGTTAGTTAGAAGTTAGTTTTACCCAATCAGAATGTACATTTTTCAAACCTGTACTTCTATTGGTTAACATGAAACTAGAGTTTTAGCCAATGCCACGTCTTCTTTTTTAGCGCCACTGACCAAAAATAAAAATTGAAGTGCTCTTCCGCTTCGGCAGTTAAATTGTACACCTTTTAATTTGAAACGTCAGGATGCGGCAAACAAGGCGGTAAGGCGCGCGCCAGGGCCAAGACCCGTTCCGCAGTTCCCCGTGGGCCGTGTGCACCGTCTCCTCAGCAAGGGTAACTTCTCGGAGCGGGTGGGCTCCGGCGTCCCGGTGTACCTGGCGGCCGAGCTGGCTTATCAGAATAGTTTCAAAGTGAGCTTTACTTCCATTTTTGCTCCATTGAGTTATTGAAGTTGTCTGGAAGCCAACAGGAAACTTGGCTTAGTTTTGGTGGTAAAGTTAAAAAATTATAGGCTTAATATGACAAGTACCTTACTAAAATCAGCTCTGTTGGGCTCCCAGTCTAGAGTGGTAGGAGGCCTCAGTGCTATTTTGTACTCTCCCGCTTTTTGTTCCTAGAGAATCACATCTAAGTAACAGATTCCTGCAACCTTTTATTTTTGTTCGAATAAAATTCGGCAAGTACAGAGCCAGGATCCTTAAACAGTGGTAGTTAACACATTGGAGTTCAATCTCATGAGCCCACCTGGAAGGAAAAATTCCCACAATTTGTCCTCAGCCTTTCACATATGCATGCCCCACCCATAAAATAATTGTAGCTAAGAATATATGTAAAGAAAGTAAGCAGTATTAGCTTAGCTCTGTTTTTTAATTAACCCCTGGCTCTGTCTCTGTTTACTCAGTGGAACTGGAGTTACAGGTAGGGAGAAGTTGGCTATCAACATTTCCATTGAGAAACACAACATAAATTTTCAGGAGTGATGAAGTGTTTGTATATATGATTGTGATTCTGTAATCCAAAATTGAAATTTCACAAGCCAGGTATAGGGTGCCTCATACCTGTCAACATCATTGTTATTTGAGGCGGTGGGATTGCTGAGTTTGAAAAAGCCGAAAGCTGAGGAAGTAGGATTGCTGTTTGAGGTGGGTCCATAATGTAATACAAATTTATAAAATAATGTTTCTACCTTCATTTTCCTGTTTTGGATATTTCTAGTTAATCATCGTACCTTGTTGTCTTATGTTACTGGCTCTCTCACAAACTATGAGTAACATTGCTGCCCATGGGTGCCCCACACGTCTAATGCCAGTGTTCAGGAAGCAGAAACAGGCAGATCTCTTGTGAATTCCAGACCAAAGCTAGACAGTAAGACCTCATCTCAAAAAAATGAAACGACAAAAGAAAAAAGAATTGCTACAAGCAAATGAGTTGTGTTTACTTTATATAGTTAACAGTCACACACACACACACACACACACACACACACACACACACACACAAAGAAGGCCAGAGATGGTTCCTAAATGAGACTGCAGTAATAACGATGATATTGGTACCCCAAAGTACTAATAAGCAGACAACCTGTGTTCAGGAAAAATTTAATTTCTTCCTAAAGCAAAATGCCAATTGGAGAACAGTGGGGTCAAAAACCCTTGATATTGCCCATATTAGCATATAAGTAATCTGGTTGTTGGAAAGGAAATTTATACCTTGTGACAATTATGCTGTCTCAGAAAGTTCAAGCACAATGAAGGTTATTTTACCTCCTTAGATTCTAATTATTCTTTCAGAAACAATTCAATTCACCCTTAGGTGCAGTAAGTAGTGTCTGAGCTACAGAAAATTTAGTGAGGAGAAACACAAAAGTGAATAAGTAACGTAAGGAGGGTGGGGAAGAAGGGTTTAAAAGACTAAAATGTATGGAAGGTAATATTTGCTAGGGAGGTTAAAGGAAATTATCAACAAAGGGTAATATGAGTAAGTACAGCTTCTTGGCTGATATGAACAAGGCAAATTAGGATGTTTGGTATTGATAATAAGGCAAAAGCTACAAGAGATAGCCCTCTCCTTTAATTTTAAATATTTTTCATATACTATTTAATTCTAGATCATTATGTCTGTGTGACATTTACCCTCTCTATAACACTCTTCATCTAACTTCAATATTTCTTGTAGGAAAACAAAAAGAAAAACTAAATACATATCCTATCTTAGACCCATCACTCAGCAGCTCAACTCTTTACTGATCCTTGTCTTAATAAATAACATTAGTGTCTACCTAAGAATGGGGCATCTGCTGGGCCCATACCTGCAGGCAAGTGGATCTCTGAGTTGGAGGTCAGCCTGGTCTGCAAAGTGAGTTCCGGGACAACCAGAGCTGTTACACAGAGAAACCCCATCTTGAAGAAAAAAGAGAATGTGGCATCTATCACCTAGTATTCATTTATATACTGAGTATTTATCAATGCAAGCTTGAAGTAAACAAAACTATGTGTGAGCCTTCTAGAGTTTCTAATAGAGGGCTTGGTGTTGCTGTGTGCAAGAAAAGAACGTTTTGCTTACTGTACAGTTGAACAGGTGGCTCAGCCTGGATCCAAAGACAAACTCTCCATCTGCAGTAGGCCCCACAGGCCTTCCTTCCAAAATACTCATCTTCCTTTCCAGAAAACTTTCATGGAGAGGGACTTTATTTTGCTTTATGGATTCATACCAATATCAAAGCACCTTTCTCAGAAAACTGAAACCTAAAGTAGAAGTTGTGAGAGTTTAACCACAAACCTCTAGAACTAGTTGCTGGGGACCCAATGTCCAGTTCTGATCCCAGAGCATTAGATACAAAAGCGGTGCAGACATGCAGAGTAAACACACTTTTCAGCCTACCAAAACTTGCTAATCCCTAGCATGAATAACACGGACAGGGAGGGGAAAGTGTTACCAAACGACCTTAAGTTTTCCGTATACCTAAAATGAAGATGGCCTTGGACTCGATAGCTTCAATACCTAAGTCAGATTAGTTTCAAAGCAACAAATTGGCCAAATATATTCAAGCACTACACCCAAAACAAATACTAGTAAAAGTTTGTTAAGACATGATGAAATACGTGTTGGTATTTGGGAAGCCTGACAAAAAAAGGTTAAGAACTAATTTTGCACACCAGGCACTTGTTGCTTGGTTAGGATGTGAGCTATCGGTAAAAGTAAACAGCTCTTCCGTGTAGATATGGGTGGCTCTGAAAAGAGCCTTTGAATAATATCACTGAACACCAACTTAAGCCCTCTCCCCGCGAATGCGACGGGCCAGCTGGATGTCCTTGGGCATGATGGTGACTCGCTTGGCGTGAATGGCGCACAGATTGGTGTCCTCAAACAGACCCACGAGGTAGGCTTCACAAGCCTCCTGCAGAGCCATGACTGCCGAGCTCTGGAAGCGCAGGTCGGTCTTGAAGTCCTGTGCGATCTCGCGCACCAGGCGCTGGAACGGCAACTTGCGGATCAGCAGCTCGGTGGACTTCTGGTAGCGACGGATCTCGCGCAGGGCCACGGTGCCGGGCCGGTAGCGGTGGGGCTTCTTCACGCCGCCGGTGGCCGGGGCGCTCTTGCGAGCAGCCTTGGTGGCAAGCTGCTTGCGCGGGGCCTTGCCGCCGGTGGACTTGCGAGCGGTCTGCTTGGTACGAGCCATAACTAGAAAACGCGAGCTTGGAAAGAAAAGTGTGCGAACGAGACGCCCGCGGACCAGTATTTATACAGGCGGACGGATTCTGATTGGTCAAAATGGCTGCAGGAAAAATTTCATTGGTTGGCGAGTCCTTTTGTTTTCTGCAGTCTGTTTGAGCAGACTAATGAAAAGACAATCTGACCGGATATTAGTGCAAATCAATGTAATTTTTTTTTTTTAAAAAAAAAACCGTATTTAGACTCTCCTTTCTGTTTCAGATTATATGAAAAGGCGATGTATTAGGTAGTGACTTTTAAAAAACGACTTTAAATGATTAGCACTTTGGATACAATTTGTAAATTTCAATTTGCAGAGTGAAGGAGGTAGGATAGTGCGTGGATGTGTTTGTGATTCCATTAAATATTTTGAGTCTTAGATGGTTTTGATGTTGGCAAATGGCAGGTGACATGTCAGTTATGACCATAAATCATCTGAGGAATGTTTATAGTGATTAGTTGTTTCCCAATAAAGGAGGAACTGAGTGTTTTGAGTTGAAATGAACACTTAACATTGAACGTCTTACGATGACATTAGTTAACATTTTTGCTCAATGTATTGGCAACAGATACTTTCAGTGATCTGAGTAAAGGATGGAGCAATACATTGGACAAATCTCAATGCACATAACAGTTATGCAGTGTTCAGTTCTCTTGGAGAAAGGGTGAGTGGCTCTGAAAAGAGCCTTTGTCTTTATAGTGAAGACCAGTGTGAAAGGCCTATTTTCCCTTGGCCTTATGGTGGCTCTCGGTCTTCTTGGGCAGCAGCACCGCCTGGATGTTGGGCAGGACGCCGCCCTGCGCGATCGTCACGCGGCCCAGCAGCTTGTTGAGCTCCTCGTCGTTACGGATGGCCAGCTGAAGGTGGCGCGGGATGATGCGCGTCTTCTTGTTGTCGCGGGCCGCGTTGCCGGCCAACTCCAGGATCTCGGCAGTCAGGTACTCCAGCACGGCCGCCAGGTACACCGGGGCGCCGGCGCCCACCCGCTCCGAGTAGTTGCCCTTGCGGAGGAGGCGGTGCACACGGCCCACGGGGAACTGCAGGCCGGCCCGGGAGGATCGGGTCTTGGCCTTGGCGCGAGCCTTGCCGCCCTGCTTGCCGCGTCCAGACATGATAGATAATGAGCTGTCAAAAAATCAGTAAGCCAGCACAAAGAGGCACACACTGGCGCTGTTTATAGTCAACGCAAGGCGCGAAAATGGAGCGATTTCATTGGCTACATAAAACTGTATCATGTAACCCAATGGCACCGTGGTTTTGAAAAGTCCTTGCTTTGATTGGATACTAAGTGAATGACGTTTGCTAATCGCGAGAAGCACCGTCACAAGTTTGTTTTAAAAGCAGCCAGTGCCGAGAGTACATCCAGACTGTTACTATCTTCTCTTTTTCATTGTGTTCTTCACCATGCCTGATCCCGCGAAGTCCGCGCCCGCCCCGAAGAAGGGCTCCAAGAAGGCCGTGACCAAGGCGCAGAAGAAGGACGGCAAGAAGCGCAAGCGCAGCCGCAAGGAGAGCTACTCGGTGTACGTGTACAAGGTGCTGAAGCAGGTGCACCCCGACACGGGCATCTCCTCCAAGGCCATGGGCATCATGAACTCGTTCGTCAACGACATCTTCGAGCGCATCGCGGGCGAGGCTTCCCGCCTGGCGCATTACAACAAGCGCTCGACCATCACGTCCCGGGAGATCCAGACGGCCGTGCGCCTGCTGCTGCCCGGGGAGCTGGCCAAGCACGCTGTGTCTGAGGGCACTAAGGCCGTCACCAAGTACACCAGCTCCAAGTGAGCCGCCGACCTCGCTCTTGACCCAAAGGCTCTTTTCAGAGCCACCCACAATTTCATATGAAATAGCTG
Source organism: Phodopus roborovskii (assembly GCF_943737965.1). Taxonomy (NCBI): domain Eukaryota; kingdom Metazoa; phylum Chordata; class Mammalia; order Rodentia; family Cricetidae; genus Phodopus; species Phodopus roborovskii. Next base: position 654,777 of record NW_026126484.1, read on the forward strand.
TTACTTGTATCTTGTAACGTCTGAGTCAGGATAATGCTGGTTTCCCAGATACCAGTCTAGGAATTGTCCAGTTTTCAAAATGGTTTGCACGTCAATATGAAATAGTCCAAATATTTTATATTGGCGGTTAACAAAACTTTAGACTATGACACAGAGTTATAACAAATGTCCGTTGGTTTTGTTTTGTTTCTTTCTTTCTTTTTTTTTTTTTTTGTTTTTGTTTTTATCTCAGTTGAAGATCTGGACATAAGCAAAAAGTTCTGCACCCAGAACAAACTCTATGAAGTTTCCTGCCATAAAGGCCAGGATCGAATGTCCCATCGAGTTGTCCCACTTTATTTGGTCCTCAACTCAAAAGCCATTTTTATTTGGCCCCGCTGGGCAGAGCACTAGGTCTCATAAAGCAGTTAAGAAAACAAAAAGTAAATCACAGGAAAAATGCTTGACTTTCTAACAACAGTGAGGTGTGAGTGAAGGCAGAGGGAATATTCAGTTGTTCATTTGTTCCATGTATTTTGGTTTTTTTTTTTTTTTTTTTTTTTTTGTCTTGAAGATTGAACTCAATTATATGCCTTTAATCCCAGCCTTTGGGAGGTGGAGGCAGGAGTGATTTGACTTGGCTGAGAAAGGAATAAAAGGCAGGGGAGACAGGAACTGAGAACTTTTACCTCTGAGGACTGTGGAGACAGGATTACCATTTCAGCTGGGTAGAGGTAGGTCTATTGGCTTGGCTGCTTTGCTTCTCTGATCTTCAACTTGAAGCTTGTCTCTGGGTCTTTTATGTTTTTATGCTACAAGTCGCTTAGTTGCCTGTGTCTTGTGATACTCTCTTTTCTACTTGTTTTCCTCAGTCCTGTCTATAAAATCCCCCCTCCCTTTCTCCAGTGGCTTTTCCCTTCTCTTCTGTTTTACAAGAAGTAAAAGGGAACAGGGTAGAGGCAACAAGAATTAACCCAAGGACTGATACCTAGTAGAGATACCTTTGGCAAATGAACTTCCCAAGGTTTTCTGTTTTGTTTATTTTGTTGTTGCTGTTGTTTTTTTAATCTCCCTTCTCTCCCTTTCTCTCTTTCTTTCCTCCAGTCTATTTTAGACAAAGCAAGGATCTCCAGTTGTATTTAAAATGGCTGTTTTGTGAGCTAATAACCTTTTATCTTTATCTCCACTCATGTTTGAGAACCAGAGAGAACTGTTTCCTTCTGAGTTTAACATCAAGTTAAACTGAGTTAACCATTAAGATTTGGAGCAGAAAAAATGATGCCAGTTTGTATTCAAGAAGGCAGCACATATTTTTTAAGAGGAAAACCATCAGTACCAGATTTAGATCTTATTATATTTGTATTTTTGTATTTTGTATCTCCAGCCAATTCACTGGCTGAAGATATCCACTATCTTTGGCCTAAGCACCTGATATTAGAGGCAAAACTTTAAAATTTTAATCATTACTTCTGTGTCACAATCTCTGAACTTTGCCCTGTAAAAGTTTTAATCTGAAGTATCAGTTTCTGGGTCAGGTCTTTTTTTTTTTTTAAATAATGCCCAGTGACAGCATGAGTCCTCTGTAGTTTCTATAAGTCTCTGTGCATTGGATTTAGGAGGGCTGGTGCTTTCAAGGGCTGGTGCTGGAGTCCACTAGTTACTGGGAGATAAAAGCAGCCAGTCCTGACACAGGAAACTTGGCTTGGAGCAGTATCAGTGATTATTCACAAAAGAGATGAGAGTTGTCAGAACAAATGGCCACAATCTTGGAGGTGAACCAAGAAAATTCCAGGGAATTTTATGCTCTTTCAGGGGATAACCTAACTATAGTTATGGAGGTCTTCAGCTACCTTTGATGTATTAAGATCTCTTTCTCTCTCTCTCTCTCTCTCTCTCTCTCTCTCTCTCTCTCTCTCTGTGTGTGTGTGTGTATTTCAAATAGTTTTCATTTTTATTGAAAGTACAATTTATATCACATGGAATTTTTGTTTGGAGTGCACAGTGTAACCTTTTTTTTTTTTTTTTTTTTTTTTTTGGTAGATTTATAGGGTTGTACAAATATTACCACAACCCGGAGGTACAACAGTACAACAGTTGCATCAATAGGTTAAATTGAGCAGGGGAAAAGCCTATGAGCCCACAACCCTACACAAATGACTATAGGCAACTGAGAAAAACTGAGAATGGGAGAAGTAATTTCCCCCCCAGAGCGTCCGGAAAACATACATAGAAGTAACAATATACAGACCAAATAGGTTATATTTAGGAATGTATATGTATGTTGGCATGTTATATGTATATGTTATTGTCATGCAATAACAACGAAAAAAAAAAAACTGATGTCAGGCATTTTGTATCAGGGTATCTTACAACTCAATAGAAACTTCCCATAACTGATGAGATGCTGGTGTTTTTTTCAGATGTTGCCTGTGGCAAGAAGGTGAGGCTGATATGTGGGTCTCCATCCCCAGACCTCAACAGTGACACTCAGTTCTCTGTCATGAGACTGTTGCCCCACTCAGAGTTTCTAGTCCTGCCTAGTAAATTCTGAGGTTGGGAAATCTCCATACTCAGCGTTCAGTGTGTAAATGCTTTGAGGAATGGGAGGCTGTAGTGCTGCCCACCATACTCCACTGCCTTCTGTGGAATTTTCTTAAATGTCTACTCTTCTTGCTCCCTTCTCTCTGTGTCAGAAGGGATCTTCCATCAGAAACCACCTGTTTCTAAGAATGTTTCACTCACAAATGTGAAAACGAAAGGATTTGTTTCAGCCTTGGAAAAAGAATTTGTTGTACAAAGAAAAATGTGCTTCCCTTGAGAGTACCCTCCCCATGAGGACCCTCTCAAAATGACTGTGTTGTTTGTTGAAACAAGGTGTCCGGTGTAGACCAGCTGTCCTTGAACTAGCTATGTAGTCCAGGACAACTTAAGCTCTTGATTCTCCTGCCTCTGTGTCCTATGTGCTGGTTCAGAAGTATCTTCATACAACTGTTCCCTTCTGGTTTTATATTTGCCATGTCGAAATAGAAGAAACTCAAAGTAATAGAATTAATGTAATAAAGGATTTGTTAATAGATTTGTTTGGGAGACATTAAATCACACAAAGCAAGATTTAGCTAAGGGGCACTGACCCTCAAAATAAGTAGCATGCTTAACCAGGCCTGTTAGACTTAAGCAAATTTTGCAGTGCTGGGTTGTAAAAGCTGAGACCAAATACATACCCGGCCACCACCAAGAAACTTAAAGATAGGAAAGGTTGACTATGACTTACAGGTCTAAGGGATCAGGGAAGAGAAGTCATCATGGCAGACACTTGAGGAAGTGCTGGTCCTGCTGTATACATAGCCAGGAAGTTCAGCTCGTTTCTCCTTTGCTCTCAGTCCAGGCCCCCAGTTCATGAAATATCACTACCCATATTTAAAGTGGGCCTTCCCATCTCAATTAATCTAACCTAGATCGCTCTCTACAGATACGACCAGAGACCTTCATCTTCAGTGACTCCAGATCCTATCACCTTGACAATAATAACCATCGGACTTGCTAATAGAAAATTCCACACAGAGAATTGGTGCTTGTAAGCAATTAGGAGGTAAATTGAATTTGCCACTTTAAAAAAAAAAAAATCTGTAAATGACTATCACAATATCCATGAACAAACTGAAAAGTGATTTCTTAAGGAGGGAAAGGAACAGAAAGTGATATTTCCTTTCTCCACAATATCTGTGAGGTTGAAAACTGAGAACTGAAGTGAATAATATGACTGCTATGGTTTTGGATAATACTTGGTGTCCGACCCCCTCCGCCCCCGTCTCCCTCCCTCTCTCCCATTCTCCTTTCCTGCCCTCCCTCCTTTAAATATGAGAGACAGTAATGTGTTATGGTGTGGAATAAATAGAACAATGCCATGTGATCGTTTCTGTAATTTTTGAAAAACATTGTTAAATTCTGGTGTGTAGTGAACCAGAAAATGTGTCTTTTAACTCGTTCCAAATCAATGGTGTCCAAGATGTGTCAAGTGTCACCAGCCTGGGCTCAAGGTACAATGGCAAGCACAGAGCGAAAGCACAATAACCCCGGTCCAAGTGAAGGAGCTTCCCACACTACCAAAGGAAGAAAGGACACCATACTGAGCTGTCGATAAGAGGCAAGGAGGAAAGGGGAGCAAGAGGCAAAGGCTACTCCGTGTCACTTTCGCTGACACTCTAAAGCCGGGCTAGCTCTAAGTACATTTCTATTGGGCAGTGTGGTGGCGTACAGAAATGCTACTTTAGCCGCTGGCTTTAATACCACCCACACTTGACACTGTCACCATCTTCCAGTAACTCGAAAAAGTGGTGTTCTAAAAGTCTGTGCATCACGTTTTTATTGGTTATTATGTTCGTTTCTATAAACAAACGGTAGAATGTTGATGCAATTTATTTCTAGAGATTCCCTTCGTAGGGAAAGAGTAAAATATACAACTCTAGCAGAGGATGGTTTCGATCCATCGACCTCTGGGTTATGGGCCCAGCACGCTTCCGCTGCGCCACTCTGCTAAGTACTTACTGGTTTGCCTGAATTTCTCCCATTATATACATATAAAAACTACCGCCCTTTTAAGAATAAAATGGTTAGCTGCCTTAGAGATTTAGATCTAACAAAATTAGTTCAGAAAATTTTCATTTCATTTCTTTAAAAAAAAAAACAACAGCTTGTCGCTAGTTTAACAATCCCTTTCATTTGAAAAGTGGATTTTAATTAAAATGTGATTAGGATATACGACTTATCGAAAATGTAAGTCTGACTAAGGCTAATTGAATTTTCAAGATTTCCTTTAAGAAATAAAAGGGAGGGCAGAGGGGAAATAATAAACTACTTGCATTGGCCGGGAATCGAACCCGGGCCTCCCGCGTGGCAGGCGAGAATTCTACCACTGAACCACCAATGCTCATAGCCAAGTTGCTCTACTAATCTTACAAATGTTTACACTGCCGAATTTTTAAAGCCTGTATTAAAATAATTTTTTTTTTAAATAAAAAGATATGAATGTGGTTTTACACTTTTATTGAATAACACTTCACAATATTTCTTCCTGATTTATTGCAACCATTAAGCGTCCCAGGCACATGCCACCATCTTTCGAACCATACGTCTCCCTTTAGGGATGGAAAGGTTGACGGACCTGTGTGGTAAGGAGACCCCCCGGTATTGTTGGGGAGGCAGGCAGCTGCAGAGGCCGGGAATATTGCCTCAAACGATGCAATTCTCAACACTCGCTTAGGAATCTGGGTGGAACCGAGGGGACCGCAAGCAGGAGAATGAAGAAAAGTAAGAAAATGGAAAGGAATTCCCCAGCCCAACCAGAGGGAGCAGAAGAGCAGAGCAAAGGGAGGGGAGGAACCCAGAGAGCCGCCCTGACTTGGGAGTCCGTGCTGCTCCCTGCTGGTTGTCTGCGGGAGGTCGGCAGACGTGCTGCCCAGCGTTGTTCGTGACGACTTACTTAACCTTGGGAGCTTTGCACGAGGTTGCATTGATTGCGAAAGTAACTCCCGGATGTCCTTTTGGAAAATCAAGTGCAGCGATCTCATCAAGGGATAACGTCTCCCAAAAGGCACAATCATGATTTACATAAAAATAAAAGAATGAGCTCGAGTTAGATGATTTTGTATAATAAACTCAAGATGTTATTTTTGTTACCCAATCAACAGAAAATCCAAAGAGAAGCTTTTCCATAAAAAGTCAGGAATGTCGAAATAGATTCGTGAGTGAGATCATAACTGCTTTTACCTTTGCTCACACTAAATCTGGTTTTGCCTGGGGTCTCCTTTCAGGCACCTCCCCAGTGAAAATGTTAGTGTACAGCCCTACAAAAACTTCTGGAGTTGAAAGGGTGGAGAAATTCTAAAAAAACAAGAAAGGAAAAGAAAACTTTAGGATTCCAAATATACTAAGGGACAGAAGCTGAGGGTGAAAGGGTGGAGCCAGGTAATGAGCGAAAGGAGAAGAAAAGAGAAAGAGACAATGAAAAAAAAAAAAAAAAAAAAAAAAAAAAAAGCGCCAGTCTATTTTGTGCATGTAGCTTCAACATCCCAAGGTAATTTTTAAAAAAATAATGTGTGTACCTTGCACACATCTGCATGCAGAGGTCGGGGAGGACCTTTTGAAGTTGATACTATCCTTTTTCTCTAGGACCTTTAGGACTGAACTCAGGTCTTCAGGTCTGAGTGGCAAGTGGTTTTACCACTGAGCCATCTCTCCGCACCAGATGCCCCTTTTGTTTACCAACAACAAAACTAGATTCTCATTATTTGTTGCTAAGTGATGAGCTGAACTGCTATCTTTGCTATCTGTCAGAATAAAATGCTCACTAAATGCTGGCTCTTCTTGGAACGAGCCAGGCAACAAGAGCAGCTAGCTGTTACACGAAAAATAAGTGACTCAGACTTTTATTGGGGTTCAAGCTTTAATTTGAGTATTGGAAAAGCAAAGCAGCCCACCACTAACCTGCACTTCTAGCTCTGGCTGAAGGGGCTGATCCACGTTTAGAGAAGCTCTCCACCAAGCCTCAGACTGTAACCTCCTCAGTGTGGCTGGAGAACCAATGCCTCTGAGACCTTTCTTCGGTCTTGAATACTTTCCTAATGTTGGGATTAAAGGTGTGAGCTATAATTCTCTTTTAGACTGATTCACTCTTGTTTAGATCTGGGTGGCCTTGGACTCCCAGAGATCCACCTGTCTTTTAATCCTGAGTTCTAGGATTAAAGGTGTGAACCACCACCTCCTAGCTTCTGGCTGCTGCGATTAAAGGTGTGTGCCTGGCTTCTATGGCCTGTGGCTGACTTTGCTTTCTGAATCTTCAGGCAAACTTTAATAAATCATAAACAATATGCCACTACAGCTAGCCTCTGAGCAAGGCATTATATGATATGATAGTGCTACCCTTTCATCTAAATTCCTTACAGCTGTCTTTTTCTGATGTAATGACGTCAAAAGTGATCACTCCTTTCCTGTCCATCATAAAGCATAGTGCCAACGCCTCTATTGAGGAAAGAGGTTAATAAGAAGAAAACATAGCAACTATATTTGATCCAAGTTTGGTATGATGTGAGAGCCTTGAGATAGAACATTTAAAGACCCAGGGTTTGATGAAGATTGGGCAGCAATGGACAGTAGAAGTAAGATTAAACAAAAAACAGCATGAACACACATAAATGGGCTGAGTGGGAGCCCTAAAATGGCCTATCTCCACACTTTTCCTAGTCTCTTCATGCAGCAGTAGTTCCTCACTCGTTCAGGATAAGACCCCTCCTGTAATGTCTTATTAGACCACATGGATCAGATGTTACACAAAATAGAAGGGGAAGGTTGAAATAATATTCCTGGGGTTTATGACTATTTGAGAGAAGAAGGGTTCTGGTTTCCACAGCCTGCCTTGGCATTGGTGCTTTGGGAGAACAGGAAAAAGAAAGGCAGGAAGAGGAGGTAGAAACATGGCCATAATCAGATCACTTCCTTCCAGTTATGAAAGCAACAACTTCCCTGAACCTTGAAGTACTGAAACAGCCATCATTCAACCCTCTCTGAACAGACTGTGTCACTGTACATATCTTTTCCTTGCCCAAATCCTTCCTATTTAAATCTAAACAAAACTCATGCCTAAATACCAAAGACAGATTGTTTATAATTTTCCCTACCTTTTTCCACTTCTCATGTATGTTTGGAATATTACAGATGTGTTACATTCTTTTATGCTGTAGCATATTTGCTTACAGATGCCAAGATGTGTTGCATTCTTTTATGTTGCATTTGTTTAACTTTGTAAAGCTTTATTACTCTGTCTAAAACACCTGACTGATCTAAAGAGCTGAACAGCCAATAGCCAGGCTGAAGAAAGGATAGGCAGGGCTGCCAGGCAGAGATAATAAATAAAAGGAGAAAGAAAGAGGAGAAAGGAGAGAGAGAAGAGGAGAGACAGCCAGCCAGGGGCCACACCCAGCCATACAACCAACCACAGGGTAAGAAGGAAAGAAAGGTATATAGAATAGAGAAAGGTAAAAGCCCAGGGGCAAAAGGTAGATGGGATAATGTAAGAAAAGCTGACTAGAAACAAGCCAAGCTAAGGCCAGCATTTATAAGTAAGAATAACACTCATGTATTATTTGGGAGCTGGATGGTGAGGCCCCCAAGAGCAAAGAGGAAAAACAAAAACAAAACAAAGCCAACTACACATCTACTTAATCTAATAGCAGCTCTTGCTTTGAGCCTGCACAACTCTGATAGTTTTACATCTGATGGCTTAAACTCCATCCTAGGGACACCCAGCTTGCTACCACTGTCTTCTAAACATGTTTCTTTACTCAAACAACAGCCCACCATTTCACCTTTCCCTGCCTCCAAGTCCTCCTCCCCCACTACAATTTGTCCCACAAGTACCCCACAAGGAGGCAGCTGGGGCCTCTGCCTCCTCACAGGCAAAGCCAAGCCTGCTGTGCAAACTTTGTTCTGGCTCTTCCCATGACTTGCTTTCCGTGGTAACTGGTGTCTGTAGCTACCACAGCATCCTGAGCTACACACAGGTGAGCATCTTGGATGATGGAAGCTATTTGGAGCCTGCTTCTCTGAGGAGGTGCAGTTGTTAATGCAAATTCCTGTAAGTTTCTGACCTAGACCTGTTGACAATGTCAGTTCTGTACAAAAGAGCAACTTCCAGAGCTGCTCCTGTGTCTGCCAAAATCTTCAGGTGTCATCACAAGCTTTTCCTTCTGTTTCCCAGATTTTCTTCTCAGATCTTGAAGTTGTATTATGTGTACATGTGCTTAAAGTGTTCACAGCCTCTGAAGAACTCAATCTTTTATCATTAGTAAATGATGATACGTTCTTCATAATGTTCCTTGATCTGAAATCTAGTTTTCAATAATAACATAGCCAATTCAGTTTTCCTTTGATTGGTGCTAATGTCACACACCCCTTTTTCCACTTCTCATGTATGTTTGGAATATTACAGATGTGTTACATTCTTTTATGCTGTAGCATATTTGCTTACAGATGCCAAGATGTGTTGCATTCTTTTATGTTGCATTTGTTTAACTTTGTAAAGCTCTATTACTCTGTCTAAAACACCTGACTGATCTAAAGAGCTGAACAGCCAATAGCCAGGCTGAGGAAAGGATAGGCGGGGCTGCCAGGCAGAGAGAATAAATAAAAGGAGAAAGAAAGAGGAGAAAGGAGAGAGAGAAGAGGAGAGACAGCCAGCCAGGGGCCACACCCAGCCATACAACCAACCACAGGGTAAGACGGAAAGAAATCATACGTGTGTCACACACACACACACACGTATGATTCACCTTTTTGTGTCTTTAAAACATGGTTTCTTTTTGTCTCAACACATTTAAATGAACTGAAGTAATACCAAATGTAGTGAGATAGTTCTGTGGCACTGACCACGCCCATTGGGGGGTGGAGCCATGGGCGGAGTGACCTGTGGAAGGAGGTCGGAGGGGGCCAGGAAAGGCGCTCTCTTTCTGGTGTGACTTGGACACTGGCGTGACTTGGACAGGAGAGGATCAGGTTGAATTTCCTGGTGTTCATCTGTCTAGGTTGTAAGTTATTTCTCCCTGAATAAACATCTATTCGGCCTATTTGTTTATCCTGATCCTTATTTACCGCCATAACCGAACATACATTTTCCAACCCAACCACAGTCGTGAAACTAGAAACTAATGCTAAGAAAAAGATGGGAGCTGCGTACAAATGTATAGACTAGACATTAAACAACTTACTCCTGAACCCCCAATGGATCAAGAAAGAAATCATGAAGTAAAGTTGCAATCATCTGGAAAGCTATATTTTGTCCTTGTGTGATGATGTGTCTTTGGCCTATGTCTTTATCTTAGAAAGTGGTGACAAGGGTGGGCTCACAGTTCCATAAGGGGTGCTTGCCTACCATTCACAAAACCTAAGACATAACTCTAAGTACCACACACACACAAATTAATTAGCAAATAAAAGAAAAAATAATATGCTGATAACCCTTAGGCATTTTCAAGCTGAAACGGTGCACAAGATGTAAATTCAATTAAAGCCTATCAACTGCCACAGAAATCCAATAAGCCTTGGGAAGTGCTTTGTGGCAGTTTTCTGCTATGACTTGATCATCTTGTGTCAATTAGTTTGTGCTTTGTTTGGTATTTGCTTTTTCTTTCTTGTCAACTTAACACAAGCTAGGGTCATCTGAGAAGGAAACTCAATTTAGAAGATGACTCTATCAGATTGGCTGGTAGACTAATCTGTGGTGTGTCTTCTTAAATAATGATTAATGTAGGAGGAGCAAGTTCACTGGGGGTGGTGGCATCTTGCTTTGCCAGTGAACTTGCAGTGGTGGCCACACCCTTTGGATGTGGTTTTGGGTGTTTAGCCCATAACCCCTTATAAGGTAAAGGAGAGGCTGGTTTGCTCTCTTGGGTTTTGGGGACAGCATCAGAAGGGCAGAGACGGTATCTTCTGGAGTAGTAAGACCTTGGCGGTTATTTACTGTTATCTGTGTAATTGCTTCCCTAATAAATACCTAGTTATCATTTGTCTTGGGTCTGTGGACTCATTTAAACCCTTCAGCCACCCCTGAGCATGTAACCCTGGATGATCCAAGAGGAACAAGACAGCAAGCTGCAGTCCTGTGTGGTCTTTGCTTCAGTTCCTGCCAAGTTCCTACCATGACTTCCCTTCAGGATGGACAGTAAATTCTTTCCTCCACAAGTTATTTTTGGTAACAAAATATAAAGCAAACCAAGGCACACCCTACACCTGTAGACACGTATCACTCTCTCTCTCTCTCTCTCTCTCTCTCTCTCTCTCTCTCTCTCTCTCTCTCACACACACACACACACACACAAGGAAGTTTTAGACAAAAAGCAACTGTAATCACATTATTGATTTAAAAATATACTACCAAGCTAAAACAATCAAAACAGAAAAGTTCTGGCATAAAAAAAAGAACAATAGCAGAATAGAAAGATTAGAATTAATCCTGTATATCTATGCCAATTGATTTTCCACAAGAAGCAAAAAACATACTTTTAAGATAGGGAAGTTTTTTTATTTAAAAAAAATGGAGGAAATATTTGATAACGTTAGGCTTCTTTTTTGGTGGGGGGGGGGTACAAGCCCTTAAATGCACAAGAGATAAAAGTAAGTATATGGGACTATATGAAACTCAGATGCTTTTGTACAAGAGGAGACAATTGAACTAAAAAATGGGAGAAGATATCTGCAAATTGTATGTGTCACTATTCAGAATATATGAGGAATTCAAGATACAGCAAGGCCTTAAGAGATAGTAAAAATGACAATAGATCTAAGTAGACATTTCAAAAAAGATGACATCAAAATAGCCAATGACATAAAGATGGCACAGTGCTTAAGAGTACTGGCTACTCTTGCAGAGGTCCTGAATTAAATTCCCAGCATCCATATGATGGTTCACAACCATCCATAATGAGATCTGGTGCCCTCTTTTGGCCTGCAGGCATACATGCCGATACATGCAGACATAGCACTGTATACATAATAAATAAATACACTTTTTAAAAAAAGAACAAAAGAAAAAAGAGTGCTGAGCTTTACTTCATCAGAGAAATTCAAATCTAAAGCACAATGATGATCTGTCAATTCATCCAGTAATAATAGGTTTTATAATACTGGTGATGATGTAGAAAATAATAGAACGCTTATGTACTATTGGTACGAAAGTAAATTAGTTACCCATCACAGAAAACAATTTAGATTAGCATAACCATTATGGAAAACAGTTTAAAGATTCCTCGAAGAACTGAAATGACATGTAATGCAGAAATCTCACTACTGCACATTCATCTACAGAATTCATAGCTCTATTCACGAAAGCCAAGAGATGCTGTTTTATTTATTTTCCTGCCAATTTCTGTTCATGTTTAGCTCAATGTATATCCTGGTAAGTGATGCAATCTCTCTTCTACTGCTTCAAATAGGAAAAATTTGGAGCATTTAAAAATTTCTCATAATAGTAAGATAGTGATATTGCTAAGAGTAAGAATAAAGTAGATTCTTGCTAATCTGATCAAGACTCTAGAAAACAACTTTATTCTTCTTTCTTTAGGAGATAGGCAGGCTACATGATCCCCAATGGTGTTGATGGCTCAGCACTTTAGTGATGATCTTGCATTGGCAATGAAGTAGGTCTACAGGCACTCCTCATAATTTGTGTTACCTTAATTAGCAAAAGATATGCTTGAGAATCTTAAGAGGAGGCATTTATTCCAGATTATTTAGATGGGTCCCAAATGCAATCATGAATATTTATGAGACAGGTTGAGGATTTGGCTGAGGTTCACAAAGTGGACAAAGGAGCCAGAGGTGAGACCATGTGGTTGTGAATAAGCAACCTGACTTGTCCACAGCCTCCAGGGGCTGCAACAAGCACAGACAGATCCTTTCTTCACACTCAAGTACGGAAAATGGCCAGGCTGATACATGGTTTCAGGTACATAACTTCCAGAAATTTGAACATTTTTTCCCCATATCTAACCAAATTCTTCTTATAGCTGCCAGGACCTTAACCTTTCAGGTTGGGAGATTCTTTATAAGCTGTGCACTCTAGCTTTTCTCCAGTATTTGTAAATCTCAGAGACACTGACCCATTCCCGTCATTGCACATTTTCTAGTGTGACATCCATAGAACAATCAAAATAAACAGTTCTGTCCTTTGAAGCCATAGTTACCAGCTCAACTTCTACCCAAGACTTTCCAGTGTCATATCTATAATTTTCTCTGTCTGCTTTCTTTCTTTTGGTCACTTAGAGGAGTCAGTGTATCAAATTTGATTTCACTGTTGAAAATTCCTGAAACAGAATGAAATAGAAAAGAATTGAGTAGATTTTTGATTCAGCCTTGTTTCATATATATCTCTTTTCCAAGATTGTCAGAAATGGTCATCTCTATTATCATTCTATAGTGTCTTTATCTTTATGAGTCCTTTCTTCCATTGTACTAAAATCAACTTCTTGACTTTTACCCACTGGTAGGGATCTGTTATGAAAGAAACTCCCTTCCAGTGCTGATGTCAATGACATTGGGACAAAGCACGTCCTACTCTATGCTGAACAAATCCATGCTTTAAAAAGTCTTCAAGAAATTTGGAATTCTGATTGCTCAGTTCCTCACTCTTTATTCTATGAAGGCATTTTTGATGCACAATATGTCTATTAAAATGCAAATCCCAGAGCTACAGCCAATAGTTTAGTCAGTATGTTCTCCCAGGTGAGGATTTTAAGGAATACATCATCAATTATATTTCTGTACCTTTTAGTGTAGAAAATGTATTTGACATATCTATACTGATTTATGTAAAATATCACCCATTTATTTGTTGTTTTTACTTTAAATGACATTTCCCACATCTTTAGAACTATTTTCTTTTATTAAATAATCCTGTTAAAGTTATAAATCCTGTCGTTTTTAAATTCAGACAGGTTATTGTTAATTGTCAACCAGTAGAGTAAAATATTTAAATCCTGTAGCAGTAGTGAATTCTTTCCAAGGTAGTAGCATTTTATTAATCACTTTTTATGAGAGGTTCTAATACAGATAGAAACACAAGGATTTATTCTGTGCCCTTAGTCACTATTGCTCCACATTGTACAAAAGTGTAATGAGAATTAATTAGTTACCTGGGGAGATCAAGAAGCATATGCCATATATACATGCATACATCAACTAATATGAAAATATTTGTAAAATTTAGATAAATCTCTTTAAAATTCACTAGTACAGAGTGTGCTGAATGAACTATATTGCTCATTTTTAATTCCTCAACTTCCATCACTCTGCTAATTTCTCTAACCCCACCTCTGGCTTCAGTCAAGGTGTCAGTAAATATCACGTGCTAGCCTAAACCTAGTTCTGAAGGCTGGGACGGATCCCAGATGAGATCTGAGAAAATATCAGTTCTATCTCAGGAGGCCAGGATGGAGCATACTGGCCCAATGGTTTTCTCCTTAGCCATTTGAGAGCCATCACAGCCAGCTTCTTACAGACCTCTAAAGGACACTGACATTAACTTTGAAGTGACATAAAAAGTTGTCTCTGGAAATTTGGTCTTTCCTTTACTTGGACTTTAAAATAAGCAGGCATTTCATTCAGAAAATGCCCTCTTGTTTTCAAAATACACTTTCAGCATTCTCTCTAATTTTTTCTCTTTAATTCCCAATGTTAGAAATAAAAGATAGGACCCCAAGATAACTGCTATTTTCTTTAACTGTCAGTAGAGTAGTTCTTAAAGTCTGGTCCCTACCAGGGAACACCAACATTTTTAGGGATTTTCTGAAAGACAAGTTCTTATTCTCACCTCAAACCTTCTGGGTTAAAAACCCTAAGGGTGTTGTGATTCAGTATAAGTGTTCAATGTGGTAATTGTTGTAAAATCAGTTTGTTGAAAAAAGAATCAAAGAGATTAATTATAATGTAATATATAATAAACTTGATCAGTTTAGACTTTTAGTGTATAAAAATTTTGTTCATCACTGTTGAATTTTGGGAGCAATATGAAAGAAGTATAAATTATAGCCTTTGTTGACTCAAGGCAACTAACAAAAAACAAACTTTCTTCTTGCATAATGAAAGTACATGGACCGGGAGTGTACTGTAAGTAAAAAAACTGTAAGACTGTTTTTTAATCATGATTTAACTAGGAATTCTTTAGGAGTTAAGGTATGCATATAGAAGAAATAATTCAAAATGCTAAAAATCAGTTTGATTAAAAGGATGTCATTAATTTAATAGAGATAGAAACTATAAAAATAATGGAATATCTTGTTAATCTTTGGATTCATTGTGAATTTTAAATTGTGTTGGTGTAGAGATTATGCTGAATTTTCAGCCAAGCCTCAAAAAGATAAGTCTATGACCAGCATTCCGTACTTTTGTTAGATCTTCTACACATGTTTAAAAGAGCATGGGAGTATGTTTATGTCCGAGACAGGTATCTGCATGTATAGTAAATGCCTTACCAAACACACAAATAGTATAAAGCTTAAAAATATGCAGCTTATAGAGTTAGCATTTGGGGGATCATAAAAGGTCACCTCTCAGGACATATGAAATTAATATATCTGGGCAGCAGAACACTGATGTAGTTCTCTCTCAGCAAGATTTTGAGGAAGGCCATCATAATAGTTCACGGGAAACAAAACAATGTAATTTATCAGGCTGTAAAAACTTACATTAATACAGCTGCTATTGGGCATCCCTTATTTTTTAATCAAGAAGACCCTTGTTATCAACCTCTTAAATGCGCCCTTTACCTCTTTGTTCCTAAGTGTGTAGATAAGGGGGTTCAGCATGGGTGTGATGATCCCATAAAAGAGGGACACCATTTTTCCCCGGTCCTTGGAGGCAGGGGACGGGGGCTGCAGATACATGTAGATGGCAGTCCCATAAAAAAGTACTACAACAATTAGGTGGGAGCCACATGTCCCAAATGCCTTTCGCCGACCTTCAGCTGACCTGATTCTCAACACTGCTTGGACAATAAAAGCATATGATATGAGAATGAGAGTCACAGGTATTAAAAGAAACAGCACACTGATGAAGAAGAGCTCTGCTTCATTTGCTGTGGTGTCCACACAGGACAACTTGAGCAGGGCAGGAACTTCACAGAAGAAGTGATCCACTTCCTTGTGACCACATCGTGGCATCTGAAGGGTCCAGGTGGACTGCAATACTGAGTTGCTGAAGCCACTGATCCAGCATGCAGCTGCCAACTGGAGGCAGCGCCTTTGGTGCATGATCACTGAGTAATGGAGAGGTTGACAGATGGCTACAAACCTGTCAAAGGACATGACGCCCAGGAGAAGACATTCAGTGGAGCCCAAGGCCAGGAAAATGAAAAGCTGGGCCACGCATCCACCATAGCTGATCACCTTCTGGGTGCTGCATATGTTGATGAGCATCTGAGGGACTGTGCTCGTGGTGTAACACAGGTCCAGCAGAGACAGGTTAGTGAGGAAAAAGTACATGGGGGTGTGGAGTTTGGAATCCAGGCGGGACACAAGAATTATCATCATATTCCCAAAGATGGTCAAGATATAGGACACCAGAAACACCACAAAGAGTGGCAGCTCCAGCCATGGCCGATCTGAAAACCCTAAGAGAATGAATTCCTCTGAGATGCTCTCATTTGCCAGATTCATGGTAAATGGTCCAGCCTCCGGGTCCCTGGAACACAAACGGTTAGTAGGCCAGTGAACATGATTATTGGATGCATCAATTAGTTATGAAGTGATGATGCCACAGCATTTCATGCATGTACAAACTGTCCCTGTTAGTGTGAAAATGTATTGACAAAAAGTTAAGTGTCTGCCAAACCTTCAGAGGTGTTTATGGATTTGCAACAGATTTTAGCAAAGTGATTTCAAGCTGACAGCACTGCATCAGTGTCTACAGTGACAGAGCTGCTGCTTTGGTGTTTTGCTGTTCAGTGGATGGGTCTTTTACATGGATATCTGCTGTTGGGGAAATGAAGATATTGTTCCTGTAATTTGAATTCACTTAAATGTCTCCTCAGAATCAGTGAATGTCTGGTTGTGGGCATTTGTTGGAATTATTTAACCTCATTTCCCTACTATTTCTGCCCTTCCCTCAAATGAGGGCAGACATTATGGTATCTACCTAGTAAGTTTTCAGACACAGTGTCAGCAGACTCTTCCTCTTGGGCTCATGTCACAGAATCTACACAGGACACTTGGCTGCTGTGATAATCAAGCTGGCAGGCCTGGCTCATCCACTCCCAACCCCCTTCTGTAACTAGTTTCATTGCCCTGAGAATGCTTCTTGTGCTGTGATCCTCAGACTCCTCATTTGTAAAATAAAGATGCAAATGCATATTCTTACCTGTTGAGACTCAGAGGCTGAGTGGGGACTCAGCCTGACTGTGGGTGGAGTCAGAGTAGGGTACTCAAAGCAGCCAAGGCCATACAAGGATGGAGGTACTCAAAAGATTCACATGGAGATTCTACAGTGTTCAATTTCCAAATAGGTCAATTTGCAAATAGTTATGTTACAGCCCTAACAGTCAGCATCAACCTCAGGGGCCAAGGAAAAGTATCCCAAGGATGGGTGTTATCTTTTGGGTAAACTGATTGACAGTGTCTGGTCTATAGTAGCACAGGTGCTCAACCAAAGGTGTCAGAATGCTGGGATATTCTGAGAAAGGATTCATAGATCTACATTCTTATTGTACTGATGAGACAAGTCTGACAGTTATGAATGTATCCATCTCATACAATTCTTAGTGATAATCTAAATTACTTTATGATTTAACCACTATTAGAAATTATGTTTTTCAGCTGTGGTCTTGTTCACTCAAATGTTAGCAAAGGGTGCTGCCTTTTTTCTATTCCTTCCTAAACACTTAATTCCTCAAGAAGCATCCCATTGCTCTCCTTTAAGAAATCTGAGATACATGGTTGTATAGAGAGACACTGCATTTAAAGATTTCCTTTCAGACAAGATATCAGGTGCCCATACTTGTATGAAACTTCCTAGTCAGGGAGGCAAGGTTCATTTCTAATCAATGAACCCCTCACCCTGAGAGCAGTAATTTAGAACTGCTCTATGAACAGCATAATGCATTAGTGCATCTGTGATATGTGACATCCTCTCATGCTCCACAGTCACCACACAAAGAGTAAAGTACTTATTACTCTAGCAGACAGTGTAACACCAGGGAAACAGTCAAGAAAGCCAGGAAGGGAATGGATGGATTCAATGCTCTAATTCTCACACTGTGCTTTATTCAGTTTTCTGAATGTGTCCAGCTAGTGAGACCCTCAAATGTTTATGAACTCCTAAATGCATAACTCTAGATAACATTGGCATCATCCTGTATTTTATATGATTTGAACTCAGACTTACAACATTTGCCTTAGGAAAAAGTATTTGTTAATAAAATAAAAATAAAAAAAGAACATCAAACCAAAGGTTAGGTTACACGTAGCTGCATTTAGTCAAACTACATGGGCTGTGCTTTTGTTCTTGCTTCTTAATGCCTACTCTACTTGCTTGCAATCATTGTTACTGTCTTTGACGCCACCTAATAGGTTTTCTCTTCTTTGTGCAAACCTACATTGCAGAACCTTAGGGTGATGGCATTCCCCTTTGGAATAATACACATTCACTTAGCCAACGAAACAAACCAATAAACAAAACAAAACAAAGAACCCAAACCATTTGAATCACGTGAGAGCGCAGCAGTGAGGTTAAAACTGGCATTGGTTATTGAGAGTTTTAGAAACCTGTTCAGGGGTCTTTACAGTCATCTGATAGTATTTTAATCCAACATTTAGGATGATTCCTTAGTGAATAATATCATTACTTTATATATTTAATATTTAGCCTGTGTATGGGTTGGCCTTGTATTTCTCATCTCCCTCTTGAATTTCTTGGCCCCATATCTGAACTTGAATGCTCAAATAGATGAGGGAAATCTTGGTAACAACTCTTTAAGCTTTATGGTCCAAAGGACATTGGAATAAGAAAGGTAACAAGAGTCAGTTCCAGGTCTGCCAACTGTGCACTTGAACATGTGAATTAAGCACTTTGAATGTCAGTTTTATTTTCTGTGGTGGGATTAAATTGATATTTTCCTCTCCACAGAAAACTATTTACTTGTGTTTCTTCAAATTACCTTATGCCCTGATGAGAGGCTTCACAAACTGTCCTGTTTTGCTGAATTATAAGCATAAATAATAAGGCTTTTCCACCATACAACTAATAAGGGAAGGTTTTACATGAAATTTACTCTTTAAAAAGATGAACACTGAAGGCAAAGGCTTGGTTAATGGTCCTCTAGTGTAGTTGCTTTCCTGAGGGACCAGATCTGTTTGAGCAGCAAACAGAAAGGAAAGCTGACCTGCTGTGAAGGCCATGGTGCCCACTGAGATCACAAACATCATCTAATGCTCAAATTATAATTAGACTTCTGGCAGTTTGTATAAGTGCATTTACTTACCACCAACTTAAGCATTGGGAACAGATGAGTTTGCTTTGATGTCCAGGTAGCCTTGAATGCAAGTAGAATTAATTTAAAATGCACTGACAATTTGACCCCTTTGCGTACTGCTTAGCTGTATACTCATTTTCACCAACTGAATAAAGTCCTTTAGTTTCACTTGCTATGTAGAAGTTCTGAGGTCCCCAAACACAGTTATCTGGACAGTGAGGAGGAAGTTATCATTCAGGACTAGAATATGTGGTGTTGGTTCCATGTCATTTACTGTTTAAGAAGTCTACTGTTATTTTTAGAGATTATTTTTTTCCTGTGACTCTTGCAAACTTGAGAACAAATAATTCCTCTGAAAAGACTGGAGTTTCTTTTTGTCTGTGGGAGAAATCTCAACCCTACATTGCCAAAGTCTTCCGTTTATAGTGGCAAAGTCAGCACTTGACCCAGTGGGACACAGGCAGGGGATCTGTGAAATGGTGTCTCATCACTGATTAGCTCAAGAAGGAACTTCCCTCTAGGGATGGGATACTTTACTTTCTCAAAAACTAATGGAATGACATGAAACTAAAGTGCTTTATCAAATGGAAACTAAAGTTTACGATCAGAAGGGATTTATTTTCTTTTTTTGTAAGCTATCCAGAGAGGTTCCCAAAACTACTTAATGGCTATTGTTCATTTGCTTGATATTTATTTTTGCAACAGGTTCTGGCTGTGTAGCTCAGGATGGCCTTGGCCTCCTAAGTGCTAGGATTATAGGGATGTGCTACCAGATCTGCTCACTTACTTAGTTCAATGAGAACAAAAATTTTATTTTACATATAAATTTCTTAAGATAGCATCTAAAGTCATTTTGTTACCCTTTGATTTAACCAAGAAGAATCCTTTAGATATCCTTTGATATGTGTTGGCCTCTTTTGTCCGACTAAAAGCCTCCTCTGCTTTCTGCATCTCACTGATGCTCATCTGCATCCACCCATGACATTATGGTTGTGAAATGCTCCTTCCCCAACCTCACCAATCTTCTATGTGAATTAGTTGGCCCTCTATCAAATGTCCACTTTGTTGTTCACAAATTTAAAGCAGTATGGATTCATATATTCCCTCCCCAACATTTTAGTTGAAATTTCATTCAGTCATTATTTTAACACTTAGATTTCCCCGATTTGCATCCACATAAGTCTTTTCAAGCTGCCACTGCATCATTTTGTCCTGTCCTCTTGTTTCTAAAAACACTTCCTTAAATTCAGAACAAGACGTGTCTGGAAAGGCCATTTCTCCACAGCACTCTGGAATCCCTCAGTAGGGAATGGAAAAGAAAGTATGATCTAAGAGTGCATGAGCACATTAGTATTTATACCCACCCACAGATATCCCCTGCCTCTTTCCAGCTCACCCATCTGTACATATTAAGTCCATAAGTTCTCAGTGTTAACCTCCATTCCAATTTAATTTGATTTCATTCACGTTTTGTCCCTTTCCTTACTTACCCATTATTTCTCCAAGCAGAAGAAACCAGGCTCTTCAACACAGTTCCTTGCTCATTCAACCCACTGCTTGTATTCACTCTTGCTTTGAGGCAAGCCATCCCATTGAGTCCTGATGGCATCACAGGTGTGTGATACTTAATGTGAGTATCCCACACACTTCTCTCTATATCAAAATTTTTATGTGTGTAGCTTGTAAACTTTTGTTAGGTTCTTCAACTATGCATAATATTTTGACATTTTCTCACATTACTACATATATCATAGTAGTGTTTTTTTTCTTTTATTACAATTGGAGTTCATTTTATGGCTAAATAAACAATTACCCATTTATTTCTTTTCTTGGTTGAAGGAATCCATTTCATCTACTTTTTCATATTTGTTAGGTTTTTCTTCTGCTTTGGGGTTTGATTTGTTTGTGTAGTACATTTTCTTGGGTCACTGCAATTGGTTGTTTATCTGTGATCTTTCACATTTATATGGGTACTGATGGATATAGTTTTTCCTCAGTACTGCTTTTTCTGTATTACATATATATTGGTGGGTTGTGTCTACAATTCCCTTTGTTTGTTTCTCCTCCTCCTCTCCTCCTCTTTTCCCTTCTCCCTACTCCCTCTCCCCCTGACCGTTCAGGCCCACTGCTGTCTAAGGTACTCCTCTGCTCCAACTGCCATGGATTAAGATTGGCTGCCATGCCCTTACAACTAAGATGACTGAATCTTTGCCAAGCCATAACCAAAACAAATCTTTTCTTCCTCAAGTCGTTTCTGTCATTTTAATCACAGTAGGCATATGTCACTAGTACACTATTCCTATTCCAGAAAGGCTAATAATCACTTATCTGTATATACAAATGATGATGAATTATGTCATCTCTCAGCTAGATGATAAAAATTCTCATAGCTACTTCGTTACCAATTAATATGAAAATGAAAAAGAATGGGAGTCATGAATTATGGGTGAAATTAGTTTATATGAATACATTACTAGGGCCCATCCCAGAGACTTAGAAAGGCCCTGTGCATCTTGCTCGCTTGCTGAAGGTGTTTATCAGCTGTAGGAGTTCCCTGGTAGAGTTTATTGGGTCACTTATGTAAACTATCATATCATCGGCAAATACAGACAGTTTGACTTCTTCCTTTCTAATTTGGATCCCCTTGATCTCCTTTTGTTGTCTTATTGCTTTAGCTAGAACTTCAAGTACAATATTGAAGAGATATGGAGAGAGAAGGCAGCCTTGTCTTGTTCCTGATTTTAGAGGACTCGCCTTAAACTTCTTTCCATTCAGTTTGATGTTGGCTGTTGGTTTGCTATACATTGCTCTTATTATGTTTAGGTATGTTCCTGTTATCCCTGATCTCTCTAAGACCTTTATCATGAAAGGGTGTTGAATTTTGTTGAAGGCTTTTTCAGAATCTAGGGAGATGATCATATGGTTTTTATTTTTCAGTTTGTTCATATTCAGATGACAAAGAGGCTGAGAAAGAAATCAGAGAAACATCACCCTTTACAATAGCCACAAACAACATAAATATCTTGGGGTAACACTTACCAAACAAGTGAAAGACCTATATAATAAAAACTTTGTGTCTTTAAAGAAAGAAATTAAAGAAGATTCCAGAGAATGGAAAGATCTCCCATGCTCTTGGATAGGTAGGATAAACATAGTAAAAATGGCAATCTTGACAAAAGCAATCTACAGATTCAATGCAATCCCCATTAAAATCCCACCACAATTCTTCACTGAACCTGAGAGGATAATAATCAACATTATATGGAAAAATAAAAAACCCAGGATAGACAAAATGGCACTGTACAATAAAAGAACTTCAGGAGGCATCACTATCCCTTTCTTTAAGCTCTACTACAGAGCTATAGTCCTGAAAACAGCCTGGTATTGGCACAAAAATAGACAGGTAGCCCAATGGAATCGAATTGAAAATCCTGATATAAACCCACACACCTATGAACACCTGATTTTTTACAAAACAGCTAAAAGAATACAATGGGGGGGGGAGGGAAGCATCTTCAACAAATGGTGCTGGCACAATTGGATGATGGTGTATACAAGACTGCAAATAGACCCATGTCTATCGCCAAGCACAAAACTCAAGTACAAATGGATCAAAGACCTCAATATCAATCCAGCCACATTGAACCTCTTAGAAGAGAAAGTAGGAGGCACACTTGAACAAATTGGTATAGGAGACTGATTCCTGAATATAACTCCAGGGGCACAGACACTGAGAGAAACAATTAATAAATGGGACCTCCTCAAACTTAGACTCTTCTGTAAGGCAAAAAGGACACAGTGGACAAGACCAAATGGCAGCCCACAGACTGGGAAAAGATCTTCACCAATCCTACATCTGACACAGGGCTAATCTCCAAAATATACAAAGAACTCAAGAAGTGAGTCAACAAAACACCAAATATCCCTATTAAAAAAGGAGGAGGAAGGGACAAGTCCCCCAGATCACATGGGAAGTGGGGGGGGGCAGTGAATGGAGAGAGAAGTAGGAGAAAGAGAAGGGGAGGAGAGGAAAGCATGTGCAACTAGGAAGATTGAGTCAGGGTAGGAATAGAAGACAGGAGAGAGAGAGAATGAGAGGGGGGGCTAAAAGAGGGAGCCATTATTGGTTTGAAGAGAAACTGAACCTAAAGAAAGGTCTAGAGACCTACAAGGCTGCCGCCAACTAACAATTTGAGCAACCATGGAAAGGCTACCATAAATGCCCTTCCATGATAGTGAGATCAACAACTAACTTATCTACCATCATGGAGCCCTCATCTAGTACCTGTTGGAAACAGAAGCAAACACCCATACCTAAACACTGAGTTGAACTAGAATCCAGATGCAGAGGGAGAGGACAAGACCAGGTTACAGAAACACATAGAGAAAGATGACCTGAACAAGGAGGAGCTAAAGGGCCCCCAGACTGATAGCTGGGAATCCAGCATGGGACTGACTCAGGCCCCCTGAATATGGGTCTCGGCCAGAAGGAGTGAGCAGTCTAAGGGACCTCAGACAGTGGAACCAGGATGTATTCCTGGTACACAAAAAGACCTTGTGGACACATCCCCCATGGAGGGATACTCCCTTAACCTAGAGACAGGAGAGAAGTCCTAGTCCCTACTTCAAATGACTTGACAGATTTACATGACCCCATCTGGATGGCATTGCCCTAAAAATGGACTTGAGGTGGAGGGATGGGAGGGGAGGGTGGTCAGGGTGCATGTGAGTGGGCAGAGAGGGTAAGAGGAAGAGAGAGGAAGAGAGGAAAGGAGGGAAGGGGAGGGAGAGAGGGAAGGAAAGGGAACTGGGATCAACATGTAAAATAAAAAATAATTTTAAAAAGAGAGGTATTTGATACAGGACAGCAGAGTGAAACAATTAGAAGTTTTACTCTAAACAATAAATAAAACACACTTGTAAAGGCAAAAAAAAAAAAAAAAGAAGAAGAAGAAGTAGAGTAACTGGGTGTGGTGGCACACACACACACAGAAAAAGAAAGAACCTGTGCAAGCACTAGTCTATGAAATTATGGTGAAACTGTGATCTGTGACCACTCTCTGTGAAGCCACCTGTGGTAGTGAAATCTATGTCCTCTGTTGCAAACTTAGCACAAATCTAGAATGTGAATTCTGTTTCTAGGCAACAGAATATCTTGGGAAATATGTTAACCCTTTAAGAAATGAAGAAGTCATAATAAATAACAAAAATATTTGTGTAAGTAACATAGAGCCATTGAACTACTAAGCACAAGAGTGAAGACTAGTGAAGTGAACTTAAAGTTGCTTTTTCCCTAGAGAAATTTGCCGGGTTTAGGTGCCAGCCAGAAGCTGATAGCTTCATAACTCTAACCATATCATGGTCAGCTGGCAAAAGGACAGCTAATGAGAAGTATGGAGCATAGGGTGGGGAGAAAATTGTGTTCTTATAAAGCTAAAGTGACCAGAATTAAGGATCTCATACAAGATTTTGAACAAGCCTTTAAGTATAGTAGAGATGGAAATTTTGAAGCTCCATTAAAGAAAGAAGAAGAAACTAAAAAACCCAGCCAGATGTGGTGATGCATGGTTTTTTGTTTGTTTGTTTTTGTTTGTTTGTTTGTTTTATATTTCATTGGTCTCCATCTAATGTAAATCATAAAGGCATAAAATGGATCGTTTAATAGATTCCTGTCTACCATCACTTATTGGTTTCTGTATTAATTTGTAAATTGAGCTGAACAATTCCCTAAAGAGAGTATGTGAGTCAGACTGGCTTATATCATTATAAAAATACCAGATGATGGCTTAGATAGAAATTAATTTTTTTTTTCAAAAATTAAGAGGCCCAAGATCCAGATGCCAGCCACTTCAGTTGTGAGGGATTGCCTGTCTCATGGCTTGCTTATGTCCTGGAGATGGCTGCCTCCTCACTGGACCTCACACAGCAGACAGAAACTCTCTCAAGTCCCTTTTCTATTGGTCACTCTTCCCAGCCTCTGATCATACCCTCATTCCCTATGCAGATATCACCTTCTCTTTGGGAACTTGTGATTTAACTTTTGAGTTAGTGAGTGGCAAACATTATTTAGCTTATAACAGAGTTTGATATTATATATATATATATATATATATATATATATATATATAATTTTTATTTTACATATCGATCCCAGTTCCCCCTCCCTCCCTCCCTCCCTCCCTTGATGGGAGATGTCATTCTGTAAATATGTTTCTCATACTGGTTAATGAATAAAGCAAGATAGGCAGGACTAGGAGACAAGGAGGATTAGAGGAAGTAGTAAGGAGGAGTCAGCATGGAGAGACTGGGGAGACCACACTCTGGCCCCACTCCCCGTTAAGATGAGACCACGTGGAAATACTTAAATTAATAGAAATGGATTAATCATTAAGACAGAGCTAGCTGATAAGAAACTAGTAACTGGCCAACAGCATTATATCTAATACAGCGTCTCTCTGTGTATTATTTGGGGCTGGGGCATGGAGGGTCCAGGCCGGCGGAATGGGGGGAATCTTACTCCTTACACTCTCTCTTTCCCTCTCTTCCACTCTCTCATGCTCCCTGACCACCTTCCCCCCTCCCCACTCCACATGTAGTGTGATGCCCTCCAGGAGGGGTCATCTAAATCTGTCAAGTCATTTGGAGTAGGGACTAGGACTTATCTCCTGTCTCTAGATTAAGGGAGTATCCCTCCATGGGCGATGTGCCCCCAAAGTCCTTTTGTGCATCAGGAATACATCCTGGTTCCACTGTCCGAGGTCCCTTAGACTGCCTAGGCCTTCTAACTGAGACCCATGTTCAGTAGCTACTAATCACAAACAGCATGCATCAGTATCTACAGCCATTCTTCTACATGTAGCCATTCATTCACAATAACATAAAAATAAAAATGGATTAAAAAATTGAAATAAATATAACCAGGGAGGTGAAAGACCGATACAATACAAACATTAAGACACTGAAAAAGGAAACTGAAGAAGATACCACAAGGAAAAGACCTCCCATTTACATAAATTCATAAGAATAGCAATATAAAGATGGCCATCCTACAAAAAGCAGTTTCAATGCAACCACCATCAAAATTCACAGAATTTGAAAATTCACAGAAATTGAAAAAATTAACCTTAAATTTTATACTTAAATACAAAAGGCCAAGAACAGGAGAAACAATCCTGAACAATAGCAGAGATATTGGAGGACTCATCATCCCAGATTTTAAGAATACTACAGACTTATGGTAATAAGAACATCATAGTACTGGCATAAAACATACATGTTGATCAGTGGAATAAAACTGAGGATTTACACAACAATCCAAACACCTGCAGTCACATGATTCTTGATTTTAAAAAAGCTATAAATATACATTGGAGAAAAGATAATACCTTCAACATGATGCTGATCAAACTAGATAAGTATATGTACAAGAATGAAACTAGATGCTTGTTTCTAAGCATGCAAAACAAAACTCCAAATAAATCAACATAAGACTTGATACCTTGAATTTCATGGAGAAGATAGTGAGGAATTAGCTTAAAGCTGCTGGCACAGGAAAGGACTTTATGAATAGGTCCCTGGTAGCATAGAATTAATAAATGGGACCTCATGAAACTAAAACCTGCTATACAGGAAAAGACACCATCACTCAAGTGAAGACAAAACCTACCAAAACGGGACAATATCGTTAGCATCAATACATCTCACAAAAGGTTAGTATCTAGTATATACAAAGAACAACAACTACAAAAGAATCACACTAAACATCAAGAAAATAAATATGCCAAGTTAAAAAATGGGTCATGGACCTGAACAAAGAGATCTCAAAAATAAATAAAAGAATAAAAGAACGAGAAACATATTTGTAAATGTTCAACATTCCTAGCTACCAGGGAAATGCAAATTAAAACTGATTTAAGATTCTGTCCTACTCCAATTAAAATAGCTAATACAATTCCTATTCCAAGAAAAAGACAACAACACCTAGAATGGGTGTAGGGAAAGAGAAATGCTTGTTTCCTACTGGTGGGAGTATAAACTGGTGTAGTACTCTGGAAATCAGAGCAGAGGTTCCTTAAAAAAATCAAGAAATAAGTGTATCACACTGTCCATAGGGAGAGACCCAAAGGGTCCTGTCTACTGTCACACAGATACCTGCCCATCTGTGTTCATTGCTGCTATAATCACAAAAGCCAGGAGGGGAAAACAGCCTAACCACCTGGCAATGATGAATGAATGATGAACACATAATACATTTACATAGCAAAATATTATACAGCACTCAAGAAATTATTAATTTTGTCGAGTGGTGGTGGGCACATGCCTTTAATCGAAGTGCTTGGGAGGTAGAGGCAGGCAGATCTCAGTGAATCAGCCTGGTCTACAAAAGTAAGTTCCAGGACAGCTAGGACTGATACACAGAGAAACCTTGTCTGGAAAAAAAAATAAATTATGAATTCCACAGCTAAATGAAGCTGGATATAATCATTCTGAATGAGATAATCCAGATACACACAGAGAGATATGCTTTTATTTATGGATGTTAGCTTTGAATCCTCAGGTATGTGTGCTCCATTGGGAATATCCTCTAAGGTCAGAAAATTGGTAAGGGATCATGGGAGGGTGGATTTCCAGGGAAAGGAAACAAAAAAAAAAAAAAAACCATGGCATAGAGGATTAGAGGGGAATAATGGTACAAGAAGGGTGAGATGGCAAGATAGGGGATGGAACATAAGGAAGGATAACTAACACCAAAGACAGTTTTGAAAAGCCCCATTGAAAGCAGCAGAAGCTTTCTAAAATAAACACATACACATACATGAAGAGTATAAATAGAATTCCCTAAAAAAGGGCAAAAATGCAAAAAAAAAGGGCAAACAATGACAACAATGGATTACCTCTTTTTGAGTGGTTGGCCAATGAAGTTCCATAAATCCCCAACAATTATAGGTTATTGACAATGCTTTTGGTTACTCTTCAAAACCTGAGAGTATGATCCCATTTCTGAGGCATCACACACTTGAGTCATAGAACACCGAGAAATCAAGCTAGTAATTTTCTAGAAGATTCATTCCTGTTAGTTAGCTTTCATAGTTCTAGAAGAGGCTATGCACATTACCTGAAGAAAAGTAATCATTTATCTTGCCCAGCTGTGAGCCCTGAGAGATACAATGACTGGTCATCAAGACATGACTGCATGTGCAATAATGACATGAATATCATGGGAGTAATCAACCAACTTCTGATTGGATTTCATATGAGCTCTACAAGTTGAAATTCATTTCTGTCCCTGTCATCAGGATCAAAATTTTGTGGCTACACAGGTTCTAGGTTCTAGGGGAGAAACTTCTATTACTCTGCTAAATAAATGAGCATACTATTAAACAAACTACTAATGATTTATTGTACCCATAGAGTACAATTCTCAACCTTCATTAGAGGAGCTCTTATGTCTCTTTTTTTTTTGTTTTGTTTTTTTGGGTTTTTGTTTGTTTGTTTTTGTTGTTGTTGTTGATGATGGAGACTAACATGGAGACTCACAGTTGGTCAAGTTACAGAAATAAGAGATAATAGAATGCTTAGCCCTAAATGGGACATCTGTATCATACTTCATCTGCTCAAAGATCTGGGGTCATTGCAGAAGAGGGGGTTGAGATATTTTCAGACCCAAAAGAAACAGTGTTTTCTGTACACAGCAGAAGACTTCTACATATGAATTCATGGTTGTTGAGACAGCATGCAGAAACTGAATGAAGCCAGACAAAATTCCAACATGGGGAGGGAGGCAGGCACTAAGTCCCATCCCTAGAGAAAAATCTGTTGGCAATCGATAGCTTCTGGAAAAGGGAGTGTCAGTGTCCTGTAAGGGTGCAGCCCCTTGTGAGTTGACCATCCCCCAGTGAAGACCACACATCCAGCAACAACATATGGGCAACACAATTTGGACTTGAAAGGTTTAAATGAAATGGGAGGATACAGTTGAATGGACTGGGAAAAGGGGATAGATGTGGATGAGTTCAGGAGATGGCAAATGTGATCAAAATACATTGTATAAAAATCTTAGACAGTAATAAAAATGAGAAAAATCAATTAAAAGAAGTAATTTCTTATTTCTCTTCAGAAATTCTACAGCACTCAGTTTATAAAAATTTGATGAGAATATAGAGTTTTATCATTTCTACAATATAGACTTCCAGGATAATTGGAGCAGTTTTCTTACACTGATCACTTGGGCATGCTCTTCTAAAACCTGGCTACTCTATATCAGTTTGTCATTTTAAAATAATTTATTTTAATTTTATGTACATTGGTGTAAACATTTCAGATCTCCTAGAAGTCAAATTATAGACAGTGAGCTGCTATGTGGATGCTGGGAATTGAACTTCGGTCCTCTTAAAGAACATCTAGTTCTCTTAAACAATAAGTAATCTCTCCAGGACCCTAGTTTGTCATATTTTAACTTTGTTGGATTATTAGATTTTTCTCCAAATTTGTTAAAAGTTTAGTTATTCTGTTTTTTAAACAAATATAAGCATGTCTTCTAAATCTATCAGTCTAAAAATTAAATTGCTGCAAACCTACACATTATAAAAAAAGAAACTAAAATTTAATAGTATTCTGGTAGAACTAAATAATAAATTGCAGATAAATTTTAAACTAAACAATTTAATTGGCAACATACAATCTTCTGCTAATAGTAACATAATCTACACAGACTGAACCCATGAAAGAAAAGATATTCTACATACACTGAATATAAATATATGTTTTCAGATTTCTTCTAGGATGAAATATATCATAGAAAAAGTTAATAAGCAATTTGACAAGATCAGATAAATTGCTGACTCTCCTAATGTAGAAATCAAAGGAATGACAACATGATTTTAGATTGGTCTCATAAGGAACATGAAATGAATTTTCTTCATCCAGCTAGAGCTGACTAAATGATGGCCAGATGTGGTGACACACCCTGGAAATCCATGTGTTGACATATAATCTCAGCACTTGGAACACTGAGGTGGGAGGATCTTGGATCTTGAGGTTTAGGACAGCCTGAATTATATATCCAGATCTTGTTTCAAAAAAAGAAAAAAAGAAAGAAAAAGAAAAGAAAAAGAGAAAGAAAGAAAGAAAGAAAGGAAAGGAAAAGAAAAAAAGAAACAGGAAACGGGAAAAGAACAAAAAAAATTGAATGACTTTAGAGAAGACATTGAATAATAATTTGCATTGCTGTTGTTCCCCATCATCACTGCTGTAGTGTTACACAGTTCAGGCTTTGATCCCTGGAGAAAGGTTTGTCCTGAGCCAAACAACAACGTATGAGTGATTTCCCTTTGCAGATCTCCTTCCTCTCTTCCATTGGACCAAGAGGTTGGGTAGCCCCTAGTGAACAGTATAAAGGAAGGAACAATGCTGAGAATTTTACCAGAGGACAAAAACAGGATTTGGCTGAAAAGGTATTGTTCCCCACGTTTGTAAAAGCAATCAAGAAATATCTCTCAAACACAGTGATCAGCGCACTGAAGTGTAATGGACATGACTCCAGGACCACACTCTCTGGGCATCACCGATGCATCCTGTTCACCATCCAGTTCACCCTGACTGGAGACCTCAGGGCTCCCAGCCAGCAGAGATAAAGACTGGAATTCACTTCACCTGAACAACTGTATGCCTAAGAAGTATAAGGGAGTGGCATTATACTTGTGCCTTTAAATTAATTCTGTTTGAAAGCCAGGCTTTATGGAAGTGAACACAATTCTTTCTGTCTCTTGTGCTTAAATTGGAGGTAAGTTCAATATATGAGTCATTTCTAAATAAACTCACATTAGGATTTGAGCATGAGATGATATTGTCATCTCGGTGGGGACCATGGCCTTCACAGCAGGTCAGCTTTCCCTTCTGTTTGCTGCTCAAACAGATCTGGGCTCTCAGGAAAGCAACCTAAGTTAGAGGATCATAAACCAAACCTCTTCCTTCAGGGTTCTTCTTTTTAAAGAGTGAACTTTATGTAAAACTTCCCCTTTTTAGCATACAGGAGGGGGAAGACTCCTACTATTGTTTAGCTACATAATTTAGAAAAAAATATATTTGAAAGACCCTCTCATAAAGATATAAGGTACTTTGGAAATCATAAAATAATGATGTGTCACAGGAAAAGGAAATGTGAATGAGTTTGAGTACAGTATGGAATACATGAAACAAAGCATCAAAAATTAAAAATAAAAATCTATGTAAAGCGACTGAGAAATGGGTCAGCAGACAAATGCCTCATCAAACGTATTTGAGGACCTTAATTCAAAACCACAGGAACTTCATTAGGCTGAGCATATGGAGCTCTCAGAATGCCAGTGCTTCTATCGAGATGGGAGGCAGAGAGGAGAATCACCTCCACCTGGAGGGCCAGCTAGCCTGTCATATGCGATGTGAACAACAAAAGAGGAATTCTGTCAACCAAGGTGCCCTCTGACCTTCATGTATGTTCCATAGCAGCCTGTGTGCAAACTCACACTCACCAGCACACACACACACACACACACACACACACACACACACAAATCTATTGAAACATTATTTCAGATCTTATTTCTCTGAATCCCTAATAAGTGAGAGGAAGTAAATGTTTTAGAATAAATGGAGGAAAAACCAATACTCATTGCTAATATTTTAATGACTATATATATAAAATATATTTACATATTGATAAATTAAATTTGAAAACATGGTTTTTTTTGTGGATATTTCTTTGGGATACATACTTTTGATGTTGTAGTTGCTATATGACTGCTTGTAAGATACTTAGGATTCTCTCTTCCCTCAACTCAAAATATCCCAGCACTCTACCACCTGTGGCTGAGCACCTGTGCTACTGTGGACCAGACACTGTCAATCAGTTTATACAAAAGATAACGCCCATCCTTGGGGTACCTTTCCTTGGTCCCTGGGATTGAATCTGACTATTTGTAAACTGACCTATTTGGAAATTGAACACTGTAGAAGAGCTCCATGTGAATCTTTTGAGCGCCTCCATCCTTGTATGGCGATGGCTGCTTCGAGCACACCCCTCTGCCTCCATTCACAATCAGGCTGAGTGGGTTGCACCCCTGAGTCTCAACAGGTCAGAATATGCATTTGCATCTTTATCTTATAAATGAGAAGCCTGAGGATCACAGCACAAGAAGCATTCTCAGGGCAATGAAACTAGTTACAGAAGGGGGTTGGGAGTGGATGAGCCAGGCCTGCCAGCTTGATTATCACAGCAGCCAAGTGTCCTGTGTAGATTCTGTGACATGAGCACAAGAGGAAGAGTCTGCTGACACTGTGTCTGAAAACTTACTAGGTAGATACCATAATGTCTGCCCTCATTTGAGGGAAGGGCAGGAATAGTAGGGAAATGAGGTTAAATAATTCCAACAAATGCCCACAACCAGACATTCACTGATTCTGAGGAGACATTTAAGTGAATTCAAATTACAGGAACAATATCTTCATTTCCCCAACAGCAGATATCCATGTAAAAGACCCTGAAAACAACCCATCCACTGAATAGCAAAACACCAAAGCAGCAGCTCTGTCACTGTAGACACTGATGCAGTGCTGTCAGCTTGAAATCACTTTGCTAAAATCTGTTGCAAATCCATAAACACCTCTGAAGGTTTGGCAGACACTTAACTTTTTGTCAATACATTTTCACACTAACAGGGACAGTTTGTACATGCAACATCTGACATCGTCACTTCATAATTAATTGATGCATCTAATTGTTATGTTCACTGGCTTACTAACCGTTTGTGTTCCAGGGACCCGGAGGCTGGACCATTTACCATGAATCTGGCAAATGAGAGCATCTCAGAGGAATTCATTCTCTTAGGGTTTTCAGATCGGCCATGGCTGGAGCTGCCACTCTTTGTGGTGTTTCTGGTGTCCTATATCTTGACCATCTTTGGGAATATGATGATAATTCTTGTGTCCCGCCTGGATTCCAAACTCCACACCCCCATGTACTTTTTCCTCACTAACCTGTCTCTGCTGGACCTGTGTTACACCACGAGCACAGTCCCTCAGATGCTCATCAACATATGCAGCACCCAGAAGGTGATCAGCTATGGTGGGTGCGTGGCCCAGCTTTTCATTTTCCTGGCGTTGGGTTGCACTGAATGTTTTCTCCTGGGCGTCATGTCCTTCGACAGGTTTGTAGCCATCTGTCGGCCTCTCTATTATGCAGTCATCATGCACCAAAGGCGCTGCCTCCAGTTGGCGGCTGCATGCTGGATCAGTGGCTTCAGCAACTCAGTAGTGCAGTCCACCTGGACCCTTCAGATGCCACGATGTGGTCACAAGGAAGTGGATCACTTCCTGTGTGAGATCCCTGCCCTGCTCAAGTTGTCCTGTGTGGACACGACAGCAATTGAAGCTGAACTATTTTTCCTAAGTATTATCTTCCTTTTAATACCTGTGACTCTCATCCTCATATCATATACCTTTATTGTGCAAGCAGTGTTGAGAATCAGGTCAGCTGAAGGTCGGCGAAAGGCATTTGGGACATGTGGCTCCCACCTAATTGTTGTAGTACTTTTTTATGGGACTGCCATCTACATGTATCTGCAGCCCCCGTCCCCTGCCTCCAAGGACCGGGGAAAAATGGTGTCCCTCTTTTATGGGATCGTCACACCCATGCTGAACCCCCTTATCTACACACTTAGAAACAAAGAGGTAAAAGGGGCATTTAAGAGGTTGATGGCAAGAGTCTTCTTTGTCACTAAATAATGAATACAAATGAACTCTATTCATATAAACTTATACAGTCTGATGTGTTATACTTGTTTGCTCCCTATGGAACTCTTTATGGTGATCCTCCTCAAATAAAATCTTTTTGACAGAACCCTATGTTAGTGTTTGCTGCCTTGATATAACCATTTCATGTGCCTTGAGGTGTGTCCTTTTTCAAAAAAAAAATTAAAACTTTGTATTTTTTCTTTGTTGATTTCACATCATGCTTCCCGATACCATTCAGCTCATCATCCCTTCGTATAAGCTCTCTGCCCTTGCAACCTCCTCCCCAAAATAAAATAAAGTGTATTAAAACACGAAACCAAGCAAACAAAAGTCTCAGCATGGGAGCTGTGTGTGACATGGCGTGTCACACAGTGTCCGTTTTAGTCAAGCCCATTTGTCTTTACTTATAACTGTTCATTGCGATGTGTCATTGGTCTGGCTGGAGGCCTCTCACTTCTACTACACCACCAATACTGGGACTCCTCTTGGATACCCTGTTGTTGCCTTGGAAGGCCTAGTCCTACCTCTCACTGGCTGAAGCACACAGGATAATGGGCCCTGAATTTCACCTGGGCTGCATACTAGAGCTGACTCTGTTGGCAGGGATGCAAGTGATGTGGCCCTGATGATTTGACTCTGATGGTGTGATCTACCATGTGGTGGCATCAGCAAGGCCCTCCCAACCCCCTTGGCACCTATGGCAGGAGAGAGAGATGGCCTCTGAGGCATGAAAACAGAAAAGCTGGCCATGCTCCTTACCAACAGCAGCCTTTGGAAGAGTGGGTCCTGTACCGTGAATGGGGCAAAACAGAAAAGCTGTCCCTGGTGTTGTGGGTGTGGGTAAGCCAGTCCAGAGGGCACGAGAATGAGAGAACTGGCCTTGATCTTTGCTGCCTGCTACAATGGGTGAGCTAGCCAGGGCAGTGCTGGAGAACTCAATTTAGTGGGATGTGAGGGAAAGCTGGTAGGCTGGGCTATAGTTAGCCTACCCCAATATCCACCTCATCCCTGAACTGCTGTATGTTTTGCAGATCCAAAGCTGTGGAATCTCAATGACATGAGAAGTGACATTTTATGATCCCTTCAAACAGCTAACTCTAGAAGCTTTACATTCTCAGGGTTGATACCATTTTATGCTTGGTAAGGGTTCTTAGATTTCTCAGAGTTTAAAATAAATTTGCGGAGTTATGTTCAGGAAGCGGTCTCCTATACCAATTTGTTCAAGGGTACCTCCTACTTTCTCTTCCAAGAGGTTCAGTGTGGCTGGATTGATTTTGAAGTCTTTGATCTATTTGGACTTGAGTTTTGTGTATGGGGACAGACATGAGTCTATCTGCAGTCTTCTACACACCCTCATCCAATTATGCTAGCACCATTTGTTGAAGATGCTTTCCCCACCCCATTGTATTACTTTAGCTGTTTTGTCGAAAATCAGGTGTTCATAGGTGTGTGGTTTAATATCAGGATTTTCAATTCGATTCCATTGGTCTACAGCCATTTTGGAGATCAGTATAGCAGTTCCTCAGGAAAATAGGAATTAGTTTAGCACAGGACCCGGCAAACCCCCTCTTAGGCATATAGCCAAAAGATCCACATCCATGCAACAAAGACATGTGCTCAACTATATCTATAGCAGCATTATTTGTAATAGAAAGAACCTGGAAGCAACCTAAATGCCTCTCAACTGAGGAATGGATAAAGAAGATGTGGCACATCTACACAATGGAATACTACTCTGCAGAAAAAAAGTAATGGAATCTTGAAATTCGCAGGCAAGTGGATGGCACTTGAAGAAACCATCTTGAATGAGGTAACCCTGTCACAAAAAGAGGAACATGGTATGTACTTGCTCATATATGGATTTTAGACCTAGAGCAAAGGATCACCAGCCTATAATTCACACCACCAGAGGAACTAGGATACAAGGTGTATTCTAAGAGATTCATATAAAGTCCCTCACAAAAGGAGGAAGGGACAAGTCCCCCAGATCACATAGGAAGTGGGGGGGGCAGTGAATGGAGAGAGAAGTAGGAGAAAGAGAAGGGGAGGAGAGGAAAGCATGTGCAACTAGGAAGATTGAGTCAGGGTAGGAATAGAAGACAGGAGAGAAAGAGAATGAGAGGGGGGGCATAAAAAAGGGAGCCATTATTGGTTTGAAGAGAAACTATACCTAAAGAAAGGTCTAGAGACCTACAAGACTGCCACCAAGTAACAATTTGAGCAACCATGGAAAGGCTACCATAAATGCCCTTCCCGGATAGTGAGATTAACAACTAACTTATCCACCATCATGGAGCCCATCATCTAGTACCTGTTGGAAACAGAAGCAAACACCCATACCTAAACACTGAGTCGAACTAGAATCCAGATGCAGAGGGAGAGGACAAGACCAGGTTGCCGAAACACATAGAGACAGATGACCTGAACAAAGAAGAGCTAAAGGGCCCCCAGACTGATAGCTTGGAATCCAGCATGGGACTGATTCAGGACCCCCTGAATATGGGTCTCGGCCAGAAGGACTGAGGAATCTAAGGGGCCTCAGACAGTGGAACCGGGATGTATTCTTGTTGCACAAAAGGACCTTGTGGACACATGCCCCATGGAGTGATACTGCCTTAACCTAGAGACAGGAGAGAAGTCCTAGTCCCTATTTCGAATGACTTGACAGATTTACATGACCCCATCTGGATGGCATTGCCCTACATGTTGAATTGGGGTGGGGGGAGGGGAGGGGAGGTCAGGGTGCATGTGAGGGGGCAGAGAGGATAAGAAGAAGGGAGGGAGGGAGAGAGGGAGGGAGTGGGAACAGGGATCGACATGTAAAACAATAAATAAATAAATAAATAAATACATACATACATACATACATAGTAACAATAAAACACTAGGAAGTGGAATGGAGCTGAATCCTGTGCTCAAGGAGATAAACAGATTAAGAAATGGAATAAAGGGAGTGTTAACCTCAGGGCAAGATCCCACCCTGGTAAATTCCCAACCTGTGAAAGGGAAATGAAAAGCTTTGGACCTGGTGTGGTGGTGCACACCTTTAATCCAAAAACTCCAAAGGCGAAGGCTGGTGGAACTCTGAGTTTGATGTCAATCTGACCTACGAACAAGTTTCAGAATAGCCAATCTTAGCTAACTATTTAAAGCAGAAAGTTGGTGAAGATGTAATTGAAAGATCTTTGAGGTAAAGGCCAGCCTGGTCTACAGATCCAGTTTCAGGATGGCCAATCTTAGGCAGTGAGGGAATCATGGAAAACAAAAAGTTGGTGAAGATGCAGTTGATTGAAGGACCATGTTCCAGGCTGAATAGGCAGCACAACTTGGCAGCTTTGGCCACACTAGTCTGGACTTAATGACAGAAGAAAGAGGCTATGGAATTTGCCTTCACTACTAAAAAAAGCGTATGAGGCATCTGTCAGGGGTGTCACTGAATGGAGTTGTAGAGAGCATATTGCATGAAGTTGTGAAACTGATGCCTGGATTGCCTTGGAGACCTCAAGATGTTGGAAATTCCAGAGTTGTAGGATACCTGCTAAGGACAGCTGCTAACAGGGAGTGGAAACAGCTCAAGAGAAAGAAGTGTGTTGCAGTCAACAAAGCTGAAAGAAGTTGAAGATTTGACAAACGTTTTGAGAGTTGGAGATATAGTGTTTGGAGTTTACTCAGCTGGTCTTTAGTCTTGCTTTGGTTCAGTAATTCCTCACTATGCTCCCTTCCATTTGTTTTATGGCAATGTATATCCTGTACATATGTTGGAAGTGTGTGATCTGCTTTTTTATTTTTATTTTCTAGGGGATTATAGCATAGAGATTGCATAAATCTCAGAAGAGACTTTAACTTTACACTTTTAAATAAGCTTAAACTGTTAAAGACTATGGGTGTTTTGAGGTTGGACTGAATGCATTTTTGCATTATGAAATGACTACAAACCTTTTGGGGACAGAGGGTGATATCTGAATATTTGAAAGAAAAATCCCCCCAAAGGGAGTGGCATTTTTGGAAGGTATGGCCTTGTTGGAGGAAATGTGTCAATCACTATGAAGGCTGGTTTGAGTTCTCTTTGAGTGCTCATATGTGCTCAAGATACCACCCAATTTCTGTTACTTCCCCGACATAAGGCTCTCAACTGTTTCTCCAGCACCATGTCTGCCTGAATGTTGTCATGAAACTGAATTATAAGTGAGACACCACAATGAAATGTTTTCCATCATAAGAGTTGCTATTCTCATGGCATCTCTTCACAGTTTAGAAACCCTAATTATGACATCAATGAAAACTTTAAGACATTGAAAAGGGAAATTGAAGAATATAAGAGAAGAGAAAGAACTGCTGTGCTCATTAATTCATAGGATTAATGCAATCACCATCAAAATTCCAACAAAATTCTTCACAGAAATGAAAAAACATCTTAAATTTTGTATGGAAATACAAAAGACCAAGAACAAGGAAAGCAATCATGAGCAATAGATGAGACATCGATGGACTGTTCACCTCAGATTTCAAGTTATACTACAGAGTTCTAGTAACAAAAACAGCATGGTATTAGAATAAAATCATCCATGTTGATCAGTGCAATAAAATTGAAGACCTACACATAATACCACATACCTCAGTTATGTAATTTCTTGACAAAGAAGCTGGCAATACACGTTGAACAAAAGATAATACCTTCTAGCATAATGTAGATCAAATAGGGTAGGTACAAGTAAAAATGAAATTAGGTCCTCATCTTTAAGCCTTCACAAAACTTAATTTCAAAGGGATCAATATAAGACTTGATACCCTGAGTCAGACAGAGGATATAGATAATATGTCTGAACTTACGGAAACAGGAAAGGACTTTATGAATAGGACCCTGTTAGCTTCGGCATTGAGACCAAAAATTAATAAATGGGGCCCTCATGAAATTACAACTTTCTATACAGCAAAAAGACACCATCATTCAAGTGAAGATGAAACCTATAAAACTGGACAATATCTTTAGCATCTATACATCTCACAAAGGGTTAGTATCTAGGATATACAAAGAACAACAACTACAAAAGAACCACACTAAACATCAAGAAAATATATATGCCAAGTTAAAAATGGGTCATGGACCTGAACAGAGATCTCAAAAAAAAAAAAAAAAGGATGAGAAAGATGAGAAACTTTATTTGTAAATGTTCAACATTCCTAGCTACCAGGGAAATGCAAATTAAAGCTGCTTTGAAATTTCATCCTTCTTCAATTAAAATAGCTAATACAACCCCTACTGCAAGAAAAATACAACAACACCTGGAATGGATGTAGGGAAAGAGAAATGCTTGTTTCCTACTGGTGGGAGTACAACTGGTATAGCACTCTGGAATTCAGAGCAGACGTTCCTCAAAAGTCAAGAAATAAGTGTATCACTCTGTCCATTGGGAGAGACCCAAAGGATCCTACTTACTATTACACAGATACTTGCCCATATGTGTTGATTGTTGCTTTAGTCACAATAGCTAGGAAATGGAAACACTCTGGACATCTAGCAATGATGAATGAATAATAAGAGTATGGTGCATTTACATGGCAAAATACTATACAGCTTTAAAGAAGTTATGAATTTCACAGCAAAATGATGCAGCTGGATATAATCATTCTGAATGAGGTAATCCAGATACACACAGAGAGATATGCTTTCATTTATGGATGTTCGTTTTGAATTCTCAGGTATGTGTGCTCCATTGGGAATATCCACTAAGGTCAGAAAATTGGTAAGGGACCATGGGAGGGTGGATTTCAAGGGAAAGAAAAAAAATAAATAAAAACCCATGGCATAGAGGATTAGAGGTGAATAATGGTACAGGAAGTGTGAGATGGCAAGATAGGGGATGGAACATAAGGAAGGCTAACTAACACCAAAGACATTTTTGAAAATCCCCATTGAAAGCAGCAGAAGCTTTCTAAAATAAACACATACACATACATGAAGAGTATAAGTAGAATTCTCTAAAACAGGGCAAAAAAATGCACCTAAACACACAATGGCAACAATGGATTGCCTCTTTTTGAGTAGTTGTCCAATGATGTTTCATAAATCCTCAACTATTACATGCTGTTGCCAATGCTTTTGGTTACTCTTCAAAACCTGGAAGTATGACCCCATTTCTGAGTCATCACACACGAGTCATAGAACACCAAGAAATCAAGCTAGTAATTATCTAGAAGGTTCATCCCTGTCAGCTTCCATAGTTGAAGAGGCAATACACACTACCAGAAGGAAAAAGTTATCATTTATCTTGCCCAGCTGTGAGCCCTGAGAGATACAATGACTGGCCATCAAGACATGACTATGTGTGCAATAATGACATGAATATCACGGGAGTATCAACTAACTTCTGATTGGATTTCAGATGAGCTCCACAAGTTGAAACTCATGTCTGTCCCTGTTATCAGGATCAAGAATTTATAGCTACACACGTCCTAGGTTGTAGGGGAGAAACTTCTATTAAACATACTATTAAACAAAGTTCTAATGATTTAACATTGTACCCATAGAGTAATGCATTTCTCAACCCTCATTAAGAAGCTTCTCCATTTTTTTTTTTTTTTTTTTTTTTTTTTTTTGGTAGATGGAGAGTAACATAGATACTCACATTTGGGCAAGGTACAGAATATGGAAATAAGAGATAATAGAATGCTCAGCCTAAATGTGACATCTGTTTTATACTTCATCTGCTCAAACTCTGGTGTCATTGCAGAAGAGGGGGTTGAGATATTTTCAGACACAAAAGAAACAGTGTTTTCTGTACACAGCAGAAGACTTCTACATATGAATTCATGGTTGTTGAGACAGCATGCAGAAACTGAATGAAGCCAGACAAAATTCCAACATGGGGAGGGAGGCAGGCACTAAGTCCCATCCCTAGAGAAAAATCTGTTGGCAATCGATAGCTTCTGGAAAAGGGAGTGTCAGTGTCCTGTAAGGGTGCAGCCCCTTGTGAGTTGACCATCCCCCAGTGAAGACCACACATCCAGCAACAATATATGGGCAACACAAATTGGACTTGAAAGGTTTAAATAAAATGGGAGGATACAGTTGAGTAGATTGGAAAAGGGGATAGATGTGGATGAGTTCAGGAGATGGCAGATATGCTCAAAATACATTGTATAAAAATGTTAGGAATTAATAAAATGAGAAAAATCAATTAAAGGAATTAATTTCTTATTTCTCTTCAGAAATACTACAGCACTCAGTTCTATTAAAATTTGATGAAAATATAGTTTTATCATTTCTGTAATATTGACATCCAGGATAATTGGAACTGTTTTCATGCATTGATCACTTGGGCATGCTATTCAAAACCTGGCTACTCTGTATCAGTTTGTCATATATATTACTTTGTTGGTTTATCTTTTTCTTCAAATTTGTTAAAAAGTTTAGTATTATTTTGTGGGTTTTACAATTATAATAAGCATGTCTTCTAAATTTATCTGTCTAAAAATTAAATTGCTGCAAACCCACATACAAATAAAACTAAAATTTCATTATATTCTGGTTGAACTAAATAATATGTTGCAGATAGATTTTAAACAAAACAATTTAATTGGCTACATACAATACTTTGTTAATAGCAACATAATCTAGAGAGAGTGAACCCATGAAAGAAAAGATATTCTAGATATACTGGATATAAATATATGTTTTCAAATTTTTTATAGGAATAAATATACCATAGACAAAGTTAATAAGCAATTTGACAGATCAATTAGTGACTCTCCTAATGTAGAAATCAAAGGAATGACAACACGATTTTAGATTGGTCTCATAAGGAACATGAAATGAATTTTCTTCATCTAGCTAGAGCTGACTAAATGATGGCCAGATGTGGTGACACACCCTGGAAATCCATGTGTTGACATATAATCTCAGCACTTGGAACACTGAGGTGGGAGGATCTTGGATCTTGAGGTTTAGGACAGCCTGAACTATATATCCAGATCTTGTTTCAAAAGAGAGAGAGAGAGAGAGAGAGAGAGAGAGAGAGAGAGAGAGAGAGAGAGAAAGGGAAAAGAACAAAAAAAATTGAATGACTTTAGAGAAGACATTGAATAATAATTTGCATTGCTGTTGTTCCCCATCATCACTGCTGTAGTGTTACACAGTTCAGGCTTTGATCCCTGGAGAAAGGTTTGTCCTGAGCCAAACAACAACGTATGAGTGATTTCCCTTTGCAGATCTCCTTCCTCTCTTCCATTGGACCAAGAGGTTGGGTAGCCCCTAGTGAACAGTATAAAGGAAGGAACAATGCTGAGAATTTTACCAGAGGACAAAAACAGGATTTGGCTGAAAAGGTATTGTTCCCCACGTTTGTAAAAGCAATCAAGAAATATCTCTCAAACACAGTGATCAGCGCACTGAAGTGTAATGGACATGACTCCAGGACCACACTCTCTGGGCATCACCGATGCATCCTGTTCACCATCCAGTTCACCCTGACTGGAGACCTCAGGGCTCCCAGCCAGCAGAGATAAAGACTGGAATTCACTTCACCTGAACAACTGTATGCCTAAGAAGTATAAGGGAGTGGCATTATACTTGTGCCTTTAAATTAATTCTGTTTGAAAGCCAGGCTTTATGGAAGTGAACACAATTCTTTCTGTCTCTTGTGCTTAAATTGGAGGTAAGTTCAATATATGAGACATTTCTAAATAAACTCACATTAGGATTTGAGCATGAGATGACATTGTCATCTCGGTGGGGACCATGGCCTTCACAGCAGGTCAGCTTTCCCTTCTGTTTGCTGCTCAAACAGATCTGGGCTCTCAGGAAAGCAACCTAAGTTAGAGGATCATAAACCAAACCTCTTCCTTCAGGGTTCTCCTTTTTAAATAGTAAATTTTATGTAAAACTTCACCTCATTAGCACATGGGAGGAGGAAGACTCCTGTTGTTTATCTACTTAAGTTACAAAAATAAATTTGAAAGACTCTCTCATAAGGATATTAAGTTCTTTGGGAAATCATAAAATAATGATGTGTCACAGGAAAGAAAATATGAGTGAGTTTGAATGAAGATAGCCTGGGATACATGAAAGTATGCCTCAAAAAGAAAAGAAAAAAAAAAAAAAAAAAAAAAACAAGGTAAGCTGGAAAATAGCTCAGCAGATTAATGCCTCATCCTACAGACTTGAGTTCCTGAGTTCAAAAACCACAGGAACCACATTAGGCTGAGCACATGGAGCTCTCAGAATGCCAGTGCTTCTATCGAGATGGGAGACAGAGAGGAGAATCACCTCCATCTGGAGGGCCAGCTAGCCTGTCATATGCGATGTGAACAACAAAAGAGGAATTCTGTCAACCAAGGTGCCCTCTGACCTTCATGTATGTTCCATAGCAGCCTGTGTGCAAACTCACACTCACCAACACACACACACACAAATATATTGAAACATTATTTCATATCTTATTTGTCTGAATCCGTAATAAATGTGAGGAAGTAAATAATTTAGAATAAATGGAGGAAAACCAATACTCATTGCTAATATTTTAATGACTATATAAAATTGTATAAAATAAATTCTCATATTGACAAATTAAGTTTGAAAACATAGTTTCTTGTGGAGATTTCTTTGGGATACATACTTTTTAGATGTTGTAGTTGCTATATGACTACTTGCAAGATACTTAGGAGTCTTACTTCCCTCCACTCAGGGTATCCAGCACTCTGCCACCTGTGCCAAGCACCTGTGCTACTGTGGACCAGACACTGTCAATGAGTTTAACAAAAGATAACTCCTGTGCTTGGGATACTTTTCCTTGGCCCCTGGGATTGATGCTGACTGTCAGGGTTGTAGCATAAATAATTCCAATGAATGCCCACTGTTGATCTTTTGCTTTAGCTATTGCCTATGAAACACAAACATGAGACTCAGCACCCATGTGGAGTTTATTGAGAGAGGGGAGAAAAAAGGGGGTTAGCTGGTGGCCAACCGATAGCAGGGGAGTGAGAGAGAAGAAAGAGAAAGAGCAAGAGAGAGAGAGAAAGAGCAAGGAGAGTAAGAAAGAGAGAGAGAAAGCAAGAGAGAGAGAGAGAAAGAAGGAGCATGAGAGAGAGAGAGAGAAGGAGCAAGAGAGAGGTGCACTTGGTGAGCTTGCTTTAAAAGGGAAACTTGCACATGCCTAACTGAGTCTCCTGGCAGCCAGGTAAGTCATGGCATACACATAGCCATGAGCATCCAGCCCATCAATGGGGCGGGGTCAGCAGACTGCTGGTTCCCAACATTCCCACCTCTTATTGTTATTAAAAAGGTGGGGGTTGGGTGTGGCAGGTTAGGGAATAAGGACTTTGAGTTCTCAAGACTGCTTCCTGCTGACTTGGGACAGTGATAGTCTTTGGGGGCATGAGAAAGCTGGGGGGGGGGTGCTGCCACATCCTCCTGGAAGCTGGTTGTTTCATGGCAGCCATGACTGTATGGAACACTGGTATCTTTTTGAGACCTGGCAAGATGTTAGCAGAACAGAGGACAAGGTTAAGTTTAGAAAACAAATTTTTTTTCTAGGTCCTGATACTTGAGGGGAGAATGGTAAGATGAGGGAGGGGTTCCAGAAGTGAGGGAAAGGAGTCCTGGGACCAGGGAAAGGTTGAATATTTATTTGGAGTGAATCTGACCTGTTTGGATGGGTCCAATTCTGCTCCCTTGAACTTACAAGAATCCTTTGAGGTTTTGAAAACATAAATATTAAGACACATTAGTATCATACTCATGTTAGAAATGATTTGGCTTAAAGAATTAACACATATACAACTAACAGATCTTTAGCACAATGAAAGCACCTCAATTGTGAGCTTATAATTACAGTTGTGATTATATAGTGGCATAGTATGGTGTTTAGTACTCTGTCAGAAATGGATTAGTAGCTCATTGAAACTTTGTGATTAATGTTAAGACTATAAACAGTAGCAACCTTAAAATACTCATTTGTGAAATCTGTTTTGTAATAGTTGGAGCCTTGGCTGCTACTTTAAGCTGACAAAGCTACCAGTCATCAGAAGCATCAGAGTTCTTGAGAAGGATAAAATTTTACCTGAATGATTAGAGAGTAACAGGGACTC
Organism: Phodopus roborovskii; assembly: GCF_943737965.1. Lineage (NCBI taxonomy): Eukaryota > Metazoa > Chordata > Mammalia > Rodentia > Cricetidae > Phodopus > Phodopus roborovskii. Next base: position 699,619 of record NW_026126484.1, read on the forward strand.
ACTAGCTGGCAGCATGGACAGCCACCCCCCAGGTCCTCCAGTTGTAGAGGTTAGAGGCTTTAAGGACATCTGCCTTCTGCCGATGGCACGAGACCTGTGGATTAGGAGCTTTTGGAAGACTTACCTACCATTGGCCCAAGCAACGTGGAGAAAGTGGATTCCACTGCCCTTTTGTCCACAGTTCTTAGAGCCCTTTGTAGCAGTTGAGATGAAAGGCAGGATTGCTCAGTGGCTAGCATTGCCACTTTTGTGGGTGGAGCTTCTTCAGTGTTCATCAGTCTTCTAGGAGGAAATGGGTGGTACCAGCAGCTGGCTTGTCTCTCTGTTATAAAAGCTTTTTAATGAAATATTTTAAATGCCATATTCTCTAGATCTCTGAGCATTTGAGGGCTGTCTGACTGTTTAGTATACCTTGGTATACAAAATTTCTTTAGTTACTTGCTTTAAGCACATAGGTGGCTAGTTAAGGCTTTATCTCTGTAATTAATTAATCTGTCTGGAAAACTGGATCCAAGCTGAGAGGCTGTGGAGGGATGTTATACTCAGAAGCTCTCCAGCCTGAATGTAACTGGTTTTAACTTAGTAGGTTAGACTTATACCTGTAAAGGACAAAGAGGTAGAGAAAAACTCCCTTTAATAATAGAGGCTTAACCTTTATAAACAGCTTACAGGAAGGACTGGGTGGCATAAATATTTTGTTAGTTTGAAATGGACATTTATAACCTTAAATATTTACTGTCATTTAAAGACACATAACAATTTAGAAATATTTGAGACTTAGTACAGTTGACTTTAAGTTGTATAGAGTTAGCTTACATTTACATATAAAGTTAAATTTAAATCACATGTACAGATATATTAAACAGGACTGGGTAAAACTGAGAAGGACTAGAGTGTGAAGCTATGTGTAACATAGTCAGTGAACAAAGAAATTAGAGACAAAGAATGAGAGTCAAAAGGTAAATCAATTACAGGTCGGTTGGCAGCAGAAGCTGGCTAGACTCCCTCTGCTTAGGTGGCTGGTGTAGCAGAGGGAAGAACCATGGGGGGTGAGGCTAGGCCACATGGTCAAGATGGCGGCTGCCATAAACACATTCCCAACAGCTGTCAGAAATCACAAAGTTTTGAGATATAATTTTGTTGGCTTTTTTCTCTCCAGGAGGGAGGCAGAAGGATTTGTGAAACTAACAGGACACCAGAGTCCAAGGGGTACAACATCCTAAAAGACCACCATAGGTCTGAAAAATGTATGTACCAGTCTAAGGGCATTGCTAGAGAGACCCCTCGTGGGTCTGAGAAACAAATGCACCAACCAGACACTGATTCTGAGGAGACATTTAAGTGAGTTCAAATTACAGGAACAATATCTATATCCACTTCTAACATCAGATGCCCAGGCAGAAAGACTCCAGAATGACCCATCCACTGAACAGCAAAACAGCAAAGCAGCAGCTCTGTCACTGTAGACACTGATGCAGTGCTGTCAGCTTGAAATCACTTTGCTAAAATCTGTTGCAAATCCATAAACACCTCTGAAGGTTTGGCAGACACTTAACTTTTTGTCAATACATTTTCACACTAACAGGGACAGTTTGTACATGCAACATCTGACATCGTCACTTCATAACTAATTGATGCATCTAATTGTTATGTTCACTGGCTTACTAACCGTTTGTGTTCCAGGGACCCGGAGGCTGGACCATTTACCATGAATCTGGCAAATGAGAGCATCTCAGAGGAATTCATTCTCTTAGGGTTTTCAGATCGGCCATGGCTGGAGCTGCCACTCTTTGTGGTGTTTCTGGTGTCCTATATCTTGACCATCTTTGGGAATATGATGATAATTCTTGTGTCCCGCCTGGATTCCAAACTCCACACCCCCATGTACTTTTTCCTCACTAACCTGTCTCTGCTGGACCTGTGTTACACCACGAGCACAGTCCCTCAGATGCTCATCAACATATGCAGCACCCAGAAGGTGATCAGCTATGGTGGGTGCGTGGCCCAGCTTTTCATTTTCCTGGCGTTGGGTTGCACTGAATGTTTTCTCCTGGGCGTCATGTCCTTCGACAGGTTTGTAGCCATCTGTCGGCCTCTCTATTATGCAGTCATCATGCACCAAAGGCGCTGCCTCCAGTTGGCGGCTGCATGCTGGATCAGTGGCTTCAGCAACTCAGTAGTGCAGTCCACCTGGACCCTTCAGATGCCACGATGTGGTCACAAGGAAGTGGATCACTTCCTGTGTGAGATCCCTGCCCTGCTCAAGTTGTCCTGTATGGACACGACAGTAATTGAAGCTGAACAATTTTTCATAAGTGTTATCTTCCTTATAATACCTATGACTCTTATCCTCATATCATATGCTTTTATTGTGCAAGCAGTGTTGAGAATCAGGTCAGCTGAAGGTCGGCGAAAGGCATTTGGGACATGTGGCTCCCACCTAATTGTTGTAGTACTTTTTTATGGGACTGCCATCTACATGTATCTGCAGCCCCCGTCCCCTGCCTCCAAGGACCGGGGAAAAATGGTGTCCCTCTTTTATGGGATCATCACACCCATGCTGAACCCCCTTATCTACACACTTAGGAACAAAGAGATGAAAGGGGCATTTAAGAGGTTGATGGCAAGAGTCTTCTTTGTCACTAAATAAGGAATACTAAATATAACTCTATTTATAAAAGCTTTTACAGCCTGATAAATTGTATTGTTTTGTGGCCCATGGAAATATTATGATCCTCCTCAAAGTCCTGAGGACAAAAACTCATATTAGTGTTCCACTTCCTATATACATCAATTTTACTTACCCTGAGAAGTGACCTTTTCTGAGCCTCCAAAATTGCTAACCTTGCAAGCTTTACACTTTCAGACTTTATATCATTTTTTACTCTTGTTGAGAGTCTTTTACATTTCCCTATCTAAAATACATCTTTTTAATTTTTTTCCAGTAATTCGTTTTATTAACATGAATATCTCATCTACATGCAAAAGTCCGAACTATACTATTTTTTCAGAGATTTGTAGAGATAACTCTTTTCGTAAAAACTTTCTAGCTTCTGCTACCTAATCAGAAGTGCCTAGTTATGAGACCAAGAGTAAAATTATACCCTGTTTAAGAAACAATACTATATTAAAAAAATAAAATGACAATTTCCACAGTTTGAATTAAATCTTTAATTCTTTTATTTTTATTGTTTCTACTTCTCTTAAATTCTTACTCTATCTCATCTACCAAAAATTAATAAATACAAGCAATAAAGCTGAATTTTACACTCTGAATCAAACTTCTTTTTGGCATGATTCACACATCTTCCATATGGCTTTCAGAACTCAACAAAGTGCTGAAGAATATTATTTAATCTCTTTATGTGTACTGTTGTCTGCATATATGTTCACTAACCATGTTCATGCAGTGTTCATGGAGACTTGAAAAGGCATTTGATTCTCTAGATTCACAGTTACAGATAATTATAAGACACCATGTGGATGATGGGAATTGAACCCCAGTCTTCTCAAAAAGCAACCAGTGTTCTTTAATTCCAAGTGTCTACATGGCCACACACAATCATTTGTAACTACAGTCCTGTGAGATCTGATGTCCTCTTCTGGCCTTCTGTTCTCTATAGGTAATAGGTACATAGGCAGTGCATAGATAATCAAGGATGCAAAACACCAATACACATAAAAATAAGTGATACAAAAAAGACAATTAGATGGGAGAAAAATATTCTAAAGATGTAAGAAATAAGAGGGGGCAGAGAGGGTAAGAGGGAGGGAGGGAGGAAGAGGGAACTGGGATTGACATGTAAAGTAAAAAATTAAAAAAAATTAAAAAATAATAAAAGCAAAGCAAGAAATAAGCTGATGAAATTTAACAAAAATTAATATGCATGTATCTACTTCATTGTACACATTACAAACTAATGAAATATGACTACAACGAAAAACCTCACTTTGGATGACATACTAATAATAACACTGTGCTGGTTGATTTTGTCGACTTGACACATGGGTGCTAAGATTATTAGAAGCAGTAGAACTTGTCTATTTGTATTTAATTTCAATAAACAACACATCAAGTACACTGTCTCATTAACACTTTATTTATTTGCATAATCTATATAACAATAATCATATCATGAAAATGTGTGATACTTTTACTCCATTTTTGTACAAAAAAATTTTACCCTATGTTATTAAAGTCCAGTGAAAATATCAAATTGTCATAGGATTCAATCAACCCACTCTATTCTATCCACATGAAATATACTTTACAAATAAACTTATTTCAGCCAGTGTACAAAGACATACAAATTTTGTGCATGGCAATAGATATGGATCTATCTGCAGTCTTCTACAGGTTAGCGTCCAGTTATGCCAGCACCATTTGTTAAAGATGCTTTCTTTTTTCCATTGTATAATTTTAGCTTCTTTGTCAAAAAGAAGGTGTTCGTAGGTATTTGGGTTAATATTAGGGTTTTCAATTCAATTCCATTGGTCTTCCTGTCTATTTTTGCACCAATACCATGCTGTTTCCAGGACTATAGAGCTTGAAGTCAGGGATGGTGATGCTTCCAGAACGTCCTTTATTGTACAGGATTGTTTTGGCTATCCTGGGCCTTTTGTTTTTTCCATATAAAGTTGAGTATTAGGTTTTCAAGATCTGTGAATAATTGTGCTAGGATTTTGATGGGGATTGCATTGAATCTGTACATTGCTCCTACCTATACAAGGGCATGGGAGATCTTTCCATTTTCTGGTATCTTCTTTAATTTCTTTCTTTCTTAAGTCCAAAATGGATCAAAGACCTCAACATAAATCCAGCCACACTGAACCTCTTAGAAGAGAAAGTGGGAGGTACCCTTGAAGGAATTGATACAGGAGACTGCTTCCTGAAATTGAAAAGCGTCTGTAAGGCAAAGGATACAGTCAAAAAGACAAAATGGCATCCCACAGAATGGAAAAAGATTTTCACCAACCCAACATCTGACAGAGAGTTGATTTTCAAACTAAACAAAGAATTCAACAAGCCAATTACCAAAACACCAAGTAATCCAATTAAAAAGTGGGGTACAGAAATTCATAAGCAAATGGATGGAACTAGAAGAAATCATCCTGAGTGAGGTAACCCAGTCACAAAAAAGACAAACATAGTATGTACTCACTCATATACGGATTTTAGACATAGAGCAAAAGATTGCCAGCCTACAATCCACACCTCCAGAGAAGCTAGAAAACAAGGAGGGCCCTAAGAGAGACATATATGGTCCCTGGAGAAGGGTAAAGGGACAAGATCTCCTGAGCAAATTGGGAGCATGGAGAGAGGGGAGAAGGAGTTAGGAGAAAGAGAAGGGGAGAAAAGGAGGGGAGAGGAGGACATGAGGGAACACAAAGATTGAGACAGGGAAAGAGCAGAGAAAAGCAAGAAAAGAGATACGATAATAGGGTGCCACTATAGATTTAAGGAGAAATCTGGCACTAGGGAAATGTCCAGAGATCTACAAGGATGACCCCAACTAACAATCTAAGCAATAGTGGAGAGGCTACCTTTAATGCCCTTCCCGTATAATGAGATTGAAGACTACCGTATATGCCTTCCTAGAGCCTTCATCCAGTAGCTGATGGAAGTAGAAGCAGACACCCACAGCTAAACACTAGCTGAACTCCTGGAATCCAGTTGCAGACAGGGAGGGGTGATGAGCAAAGGAGTCAAAACCAGGCTGGAGAAACCCACAGAGACAGCTGACCTGAACAAGGGGGAGCTCATGCACCCCTAGTCTGTTAGCTGGGAAACCGCATAGGACTTACCCAGACTCCCTGAATGTGGGTGTTAGGAGGACTGGGCAATCTATGGGGCCTCTAGTAATGGATCAGTATTTACCATTAGTACACGAATGGACTTTGGGAGCCCATCCCACATGGAGGGATACTTTCTCTGCTCCAAATGATGTGACATATTTTGAAGACTTCCCATGGAAGGCCTCACCCTCCCTGGGGAGCAGAAAGGGGATGGGTTTGGTGGGGGTGATAGGGGAGAATGAAGGTAAGGGAACTGGGATTGACATGTAAAACAACTTGTTTCAAATTTAAATTTAAAAAAAGAAAAAAGAAAAAAAAGAAAAATCCCCACTCCATTGTGTATACTAAATACATTATGCCATCTTCCCTTCCCTCCCCTCCCTTCCCCTTCTCTCCCCTTTCACCTTCTCTTCTTTTCTTTCTTTCCTTAAAACAGGGTTTGTCTGTGTAGCCCTGGCAATCCTGAAACTAGCTCTGTAGACTAGGCTGGTTTCAAACTCACAGAGATTCCCCACATATCTACTGGGATTAGAAGTGTGATCCACCAAAGCCTTGATGAGTTTTCTTTAGCATTCATCACTGATGAGCATTTCTGTAGCCTTCATCTCTTGAATTGTAAGTAGTGTTACAGGAGATAAGGAAGTGCAAATGACTATTCTCTCTGTTGAATATCCAGTAGTGAAACTTCTGGGTCATATGTTAGTTCCAGTTTTTATTCTTTATGGACCTTCTAACTGTTTTCTATAATGTCTTGCTTACTTAAACTTGGTTCTGTAACAACTCTTATTTTTTCTTACACCCTCAGTAGTCTTATATTTTTTTTATAATACCCGGTCTTTGCTCGCTGTGGCTTTGATTTACATTTCCCTGATGATCAGTAACATTTAGAGAAATCTACTGACCATTTTTTATGTCGTCTTTTGAGAAATATCTGTTTAGCTCTATTATCCATTTTTAATATTTTTTAAATTTGTTATATACATATACAAATTTACTATATACATATTTGAAAATGCTCAATGATGCTATATTATAGTAGCTCTAAATTTACAACCTATGTTTTAAAGATTTTATTTCTTTGTAAAAACTCAAATATATTTACATCCTTTCTCACCTTCCTTCCTGTCCTTTCAACTCTTCCCCTCTCCCCACCCCTATTTTCTCTTAAATTCATGGCCTATTTTTCTTTAATTGAGGTATATAGAGAGATATGACTGACTACTTACTTGATATTGGATAACGATTTAGGGAACCGACCCCTGGGAAGAAACCACTTCTCCCTTTTCAGCATTCTTCATTTGTCTGTAGTTCTTTTTTTAGAGGAAGGACCCTTAAGACTTTCTCCCATTCACTTTATCATGTCTATTGGTATTGTCCTTGTTCAGGTCTTGTTCAGTCAAACATATTTTGAAGTTATCTGGGTGAAGCAATCCTGTCATTTCTAGGAGTCACAATCTCACATCAGATATCCTGATAGTCTGGCTTACAGTCTTTCCACCCCATCTTCATCAATGTTCCTGAGCCTTAAATCTAGGAGTTGTATTGTAGATGTACCCATTGGGCAGTGTAGCCCAGGATTAGCTGTTCTCTGCATTTTGAACAGTTCTGGTTTCTGTAATGGTTTCTATCCATTACAAAGAGGAACTTTTGATGAGGGACGAATGCTACATTTATCTGGATAGAAGGATAAGCATGTAGAAAGTTGTTAGGAATTATGTCAGGTTGGTAAAGTGGCTGTAGTAGATTATCTTTTAAGATCCATTGCCTGCTAACCATGGGTCATTGGCTAGGTTTGCAGTACCAGGCATGATTTCCACCCTGTTGAGTAAGAATTAAGTCCAAATAAAGAGGTGTGTATTACCACCAAGATATAAGTGCCACCATCATCATACCCTAGTGAGATCTTACCATGCTGGTAATCATTATGTTATATAGGCTTCACATCTGGGTGTGACTATTGGTTGCTTTCCTTTTTGGGACCTTGCATAACTCCTCCCAGCACTAGGAATGCTAGTCCTCAAGGAGGTGGCTTCCAGATCAGATCTAGCTCAGATCCTCTGAGTTCTATGTCTGAAGTGCATGGAATCTTCAGCAATGAGGATTTACTTTCAGTCTCTGGGAAGCAACAAAGGGCAACAGGAATATTCTGTATTGGACTTTTTGACTCGCTTAACCAACAACTTGAAAGGGAGTTATCATGTATGTACTAAGTATTTTGTTAGCTTTAGCTCTTGGAGGGAGCATTGTCAGCCCTTATGGTATAACTTCATTAAATCTATATATGTATTTGTATACATATATACATACATTTATATGTATTATATGCAATTTTGGGGTAATAAAATATGATTTTATGGATTTTTCATACATTTAGTATTATTTGCCCCTCTTCCCTCCTTCTCCTTCTGTCATGACTTCCCTCAGTTAAATCCCCAGATCCTTGGTTTCCCATTTCCCCTTCATATCACTTGTACCCTGCTATTCCCCTCTCTAGTATTCTTTCTCCTCCTTGTCCCCTGCCCCCCTCAATAGTGGTACCTTTGTATTTCCTTGGTTCCTGCAGTTACTCAAGGGTATATACTTACATCTTTCTCATCCAAGAACCACAAAATGACAGAGAATATGTGATTGCCTTTTTGGGTCTGGACCACCTCACTCAATATATTTTCTAGTTCCATCTGGGAGTAACCTAACCAAGTGAGCAAAGGACCTCAGAAATGAAAACTTCAAATCACTGAAGAAAGGGATTAAAGAAAATGGAAAGACATCCCATATCATGAATGGTAGAATTAAATTGTGAGATGACCATCCTATCAAAAGCAACTTACAGATTCAATGCAATCCTAATCAAAATCCACATCTTATTCTTCACAGAAATAGAAACAAAGGCTGTCCTAAAATTCACCTAGAACTATAAAATATTCTGAATAGCCTAAGTAAACCTGAGCAAAAACAATTTTGTGGGGATTACTGTTCTATATTTCAAGAGATATCACAGTGCCAGAGTAATAAAAACAGTATGGTACTGGCACAAACCAGTATGGAAAACTGGATGTCCACTATTAGAAGAATGAAATTAGATCCATATCTGTCACCCTGAACAAAAGTCAATTTCAAATGGATCAAAGACTGCACTGTGAAACCTAAAACACTGAAAAATGTTAGAAGAAAACATAGGTCGTACTCTACAAGATAAATGTGAACAAAACAGTGGTGAAGTGGAAACAAAGTTTTGAATTTTGTTTTGCCGGCTAACCATTTTTCTACTTCCATTGTTTCTGCCCCTGTGGAATTCCTTTTCTTCATTTCTCAGAGGGACTCATTATCTCAAGGGATTCTTGACAGCATCAAATTCTCTATGTTTTTCTTCCTATTTTCATAAGAAAATGCTAAAGTAAGATGATAGCACAAGCCAGTAGCTGAATCTACGTGTGAAATAGCTCGCATGTGCCAAGAATTAAATTGAAAAGCAGAATTCCTGTGAATCACTTTAACTGCTCACCTTTGTGTTCAGTTCTGTCTGACAACAAAAACACAGTATATTGTTTCTAAATATATATGGTAATACCATTGTGTCTAGTCAAAATATTCCATCCTCATCAGTATAATTAGTGATGCTAAATTACACTGCTTTAATAACGTTTATATTTAAGATAATGTATCTAGCATGGTAATTATCAGATGTTTTCTATTTCTACTTAATAAAAGTACCCAGAAATGGTCAGTAAAGTTAGTAGGTTACTAATAATGATCCTTACTATTTAAATATATCTTAAATGTACAATGCACACTTATACGTGCTATTTTTTGTGTATCACTTAAGATTTCTGACTTCAGGAACATATGTGAAATTTATCTCCCTTACTAGTCACTGAGAGCTAAGTATATAACACATGCTCATAATTTGCATTTGTTTCCTTGTGACCTTAGCATATAGTAAGGTGAACTGAAACATCTATGCTTTGCTTTTTAACCTAAATGGGTTGATTTGTTTTCTGAGTTGAAGTTATCAGTGAGGTTGTATCCATTTTATATCAAATTTAAAATATGGAAGTAAAACTACTTTAACATGTTTTTGTGTTAATTTTAAATATAAAATGGAATCTTTTTCTGCTTTTAAACCATCCTCCTTATGACTGATATGTTTTAAATAGAAAGTATTCCACTAAACTTGTTGCTATGGATCTTAAAACTGCCTAGAATATTAACCAAATAAATTGGTGAAGATAATTAAATAACAGTTCTTCTTTAATTGCAGGACTGAACAAACAGTATAGGCTATAATCACATGAGGAAAATGACACAAGCATGCAGCCCTGTGCTTCTTTTCCTTGATTCTAGGTTCCATTCTGGACCAAATATGGGTGGTCTTGTGTCTAATGCTCATTATTAACTGTCATCCTTGATCAAAATAGACCTCTCTCTCTCTCCTCTGTCTCTCTCTCTCTCTGTCTCTCTCTCTCTCTCTCTCTCTGTCTCTCTCTCTCTCTCTCTCTCTCTCTCTCTCTCTCTCTCTCTCTCTCTCTCTCTCTCTCTCTCTCTCTCACACACACACCAAATTTCAGAGAGGGAGACAGAGTGTGTTGGAAATAGTAGTATTTCTTATGAGACCATACACATTCCCAATTCTTGTTAGCAATAATTAGCTAAGGGAATTTGGGTGTGGGTGTTAGGAGTATCCCCTGGAGTGAGTCAGGAAGTAACCACTCCTATATCAACCCAGATACCCATAAGATGTTCTTGCTTGTTAGATGTGAGTGCTTAGATCCCACTAATGCTGATGATCATCAAGGTCCTCCCAAGTTTCTTCTGGCTCCACATGTGGGTCTGAGAGGCTGTAGATGGGCTTCATGCTACAGTGTGGGTGGAGTGATTCCAGTGTGCTCACCAACATTCTTTCTTCATCAGGCCAACTCTACTATCCTAGATCTAATTGTCCCTTGATTTAGCGCTTTTCTCACTAATTTTTGTTGTTGTTGTTGTTTTTGTTTTTGTTTTTCGGGGACAGGGTTTCTCTGTATTGATTTGGAGCCTGTCCTGCAACTCTTTCTGTAGACCAGGCTGGCCTCGAAGTCATAGAGATCCTCCTGCCTCTGCCTCCCGAGTGCTGTGATTAAAGGCATGAGCCTCCACCAATGATTGCTTTCTTAAAGCAATCTTTCTCCTCTCCTTGTCCATACTCTGGTAATTCCACTTGACTTCCAAGTCCCAGGAAAGAGAAAGAGCTGTGGACATGGCATTTCTGAGGGCGCTGCTAAATTTGGTAAGTTATTGATCCTGTGAACTGGGTCTATAAATTACTAATGATTACCAATGATCTTATGTTTGAGAACCTCAGGCTGTAGTCATATCAGTCTAAATTTGATATGCTTATTTCCAGAGGCTTTATTATTATTAAAATTATGGTTAAATATAATCTATTCTATGTAGGAACTGGGGAAAGATTTGTGAGTGCCTTTGTGGAGTTCTTCTCCCCAAAATGAATTTAGAAAACATTTTTTAAAAAAGACTATGTAAAGTTTAAATTATCTGGTCAGGGATCCAGAAATTACAAAACAGGTAAGTGTTTGTCCCGGTTTTCAAAATGATAGGAAAGCATTTAAATTCTGAAAATGGCAAACGGCTACTGAAGCTAAATAGCTGATGGAGTGTCCCTTGTGGGGGAATGGCTTTGTTGCTGTTTGAAGTCACTTACTTAGGTTCAAGTGAGGGTAGATATCCACATGTTTAAAACAAAATAAACGCCATTCTTTACTTAGAGGTAAGGAAGCAATCTTGCCCAAGGGGAGGGTGGTGAAGATCAGAAGCAACTGAGCCAAAGAATCAGAATAGGACACTGATGACTACAATCACACTTGAGTGATCCTGGGCTGATTTAAAAAGATGGAAAAGGAAAGGACCAGGGTTTATGTTCTGTTTTTATAATCAATACACACTCATCCGGACACACAAATGTTGTAAGAGCAAAGTTATTGTCAATCACAGTCACTCCCTCCAGATACCTAAGGCTTCATTAGGCTTATTCTGAGTAATGCTGGGTGCAGGGTGCTCAGTACTAACACATCAGACAAATTTGATTGTGTTTCTCATTTCCTGGCCCAAAATACGGGGTTTTTGTTTGTTTGTTTGTTTGTTTTGTTTTGTTTTGGGGTTTTGTTGTTGTTGTTTCTTTGCCACAATAGCTGCTTGCCTTGCTGAATTTATAAACAAGGCTCTTAAAATTTGATGTAATAAATCAAAACACATGAGATGAAGTCTCAAAATCACAGCACACATTTTGTTGTGTGCTTATTTAGTGTGATCATTATGCTCCTTAAGTTTATGGCTAGAGTCCTTATGGACAGGATGACTATGAGATAAAACTGCAGGTGATCTAGTATGTACTAGCCATAAGGGACAAGACTGGTGTTTTTGATTGTTCTCTTGGCCTCAGTGAGTTAATTAATACAGTTAATCACATGGCTGATCTCTTGGGAAGACTGAGAAAATAAGGTGAGCTAGACTACATGCAATAGTTAACATTAGTACTTGGTTCAAAACAGCTAAGTGTTATTAGCTCCATTATCATTTAAATAATCTATAACTCATAATTTATTTTGTTGTATTTTAAGATGTTTAAAAATGCAAAAAGAATTTACAAAGACTAACAGAAAAAAAATACTCACATTCTACCATTCAGAGCTAACTGCTATTCCCCTTATGGTCACACTTTTGCTATATAGGAAATAGTAAACACTCCAAATCCTAGAGTTTGATGTTCTCTTCATCAGGTGGTATTCCCTCCACCTCCAGTTCATCTGCAATTTTCTAAGTTTCCATTTTACAAGAGGAAGCTAATCACAAGCATTGACTACCAGCTACCAAGGACTACCTAGAGATTATTGAAATTAGCACACCCACCCATTACAAATGGAGAAATTCATTGCAGCCTTTACTAGAATAACTTTGATAGTGTGTTAATGTTTAATGAACAAAATATTTTTGTGCTCTGATGTACCCAAGAGATATATTTGCTTCTAATAAAAGTCACTATCCTATTGCCTTTTACTAAATGCTTAGGAATTTACTAAATGCTTAGGAATTAGCCATATATACATATCACACAGAACATTTGCCCTAAAACATAAAACCACTGCCAAAAACTGAGAATGTGAAATGCTATGGAAGTTACAAAATCTTTAAGTGCTGTGAAATTGGGACTATAAATTCTTATGTTTTTGGTTGTGAGCCTAGCCGTTAATGGCTGAGCCATCTCTCCAGCCCGGGACTATAAATTCTTAAGAAGCAAGGTACACTGTAACAATAAAGCATAAAAGGAAGAAAAAAATGCTAAGAAGATGCTCTGTATTCATTCCACTGGAAAAAGCTCGGGGGCTTTATTGTCCTTTTAATCTTTGTAGAAAGACTTTCCCAATGTTAGAAAAGTGACTCATTTCCAGGGATAAAACACACTTTAGTGATTAGTGATGTAAGCCATAACAATATCACAGAGGTGTATACAGTAGGCAGGGCAGAGAATGTTATTATCGTGTCTGACATAGAACATTAGGGTCATTTTACAGTCAGCAGAATGGATAGGCCCAGCAGATATACATGAGAATAATGCCAAGATAAGATTCTTTCCTACATTTTGTTGGATCACTTCTACCCTCATGGTTTTGGCTTGGATTCTTGATTTCTCAGGAGTGATGATAAAGTTTTCAGAATGGCATTTCACCCAACAGGAAGTCCATGTCCCTGATCTAGGAAGAAGTCCCTATTATCCCCACAGGGCACAGGCTACAAGGACTAATAGTTATTTCCGCATTATTAAAAGTGATGGAAATTTTTGACTGTTGACCTTTGTAAAAGAATCATCCTTTTTTGGGAGATGGGTTTTTACATAGCCTCCAACTCACTGGCCTTGAACACCCGTTCTACTCCTGTCTGCCTCTGAAGTACAAGGTTACAGATACACATCACCATGCCTGGCATCACTCACCTTTTTAAAGGTAGTATTTTACAGCCTGCTACTGAAAGAGTGTGATTAAAAATGGTGACAAATAATCGCAAGTTGGAGCTTTAAAAACTCAAATTTAATACTTTTCAGACCAGATGATGATTTCTATGGGTGCCTATTGAAACTTTAGGTCAAGCACCCAGCATTTCTGATAGGTTCCCACGGTACCAGTTTACCAGTCACTCTGTTTTCAGACAGTACATCTGTGATTCTCGCTGACCCTTGTCTTTCTCCTCCTAGGTAATATGTGGTCGCAGGTGATGGAAAAGGACAACAGGACCTCTTTTGAAGGCTTCATCCTGGTGGGCTTCTCTGACCGTCCTCACCTAGAGCTGATCCTCTTCGTGGTAGTTCTCTCCTTTTATCTGCTCACTCTTCTTGGCAACATGACCATCATCTTGCTTTCAGCCCTGGATTCTCGGCTGCACACACCCATGTATTTCTTTCTGGCCAATCTCTCATTCCTAGACATGTGTTTCACCACAGGCTCCATCCCACAGATGCTCTATAACCTTGGCGGTCCAGACAAGACCATCAGCTACGTGGGTTGCGCCATTCAGCTGTACTTTGTCTTAGCCTTGGGAGGGGTAGAGTGTGTACTCCTGGCTGTCATGGCATATGACCGTTATGCTGCTGTCTGCAAGCCCCTACACTACACAGTCATCATGCACCCTCGACTCTGTGGGCAGCTGGCTTCTGTGGCATGGTTGAGCGGCTTTAGCAATTCTCTCATCATGGCACCCCAGACACTGATGTTGCCCCGCTGTGGGCACAGAAGGGTGGACCACTTTCTCTGCGAGATGCCAGCGCTGATTGGCATGGCCTGTGTGGACACTATGGCCCTGGAGGCATTGGCTTTTGCCTTGGCGATTTTTATCATCTTGGCACCACTTATCCTCATCCTTATCTCCTATGGTTACATTGCCCGAGCGGTGCTTAGGATCAAGTCAGCTGCTGGGCGAAAGAAAGCTTTCAACACCTGCAGCTCCCACCTAATTGTTGTCTCTCTCTTCTATGGCACTATCATATATATGTACCTCCAACCTGCAAACACTTACTCCCAGGACCAGGGCAAGTTCCTCACTCTCTTCTACACCATTGTCACTCCTAGTGTTAACCCCCTGATCTATACTCTGAGAAACAAAGATGTCAAAGAGGCCATAAAGAAAGTGCTAGGGAAGGGGAGCATGGATGGATAGCAAGGAATGATCAAGTTTAGGATTTATACTTTTATCCATTTTCTTTATATACTGTTAGACCAAGGAATAATGGTCTAGGATTAGAGCCAAAAGGGACACTTAATGAGAAAGATAGCTTGAGGGAATATGATACCCCTCCTATATTGAAAACCACTGTGTCCTCTCAAGTTCCTCAAGTACATAACCACGCTTGGTTTATTCTGACTTGAATAAAACAATAATCTATCTTTGCAAAATACCAACTGGGCTTGCCATCACTACTTTAAAAAAATCTACAATGACTGTGGCTAGTAGGTCCTTAACAAATATGAAAAGAAAGATCTTAGAAATAATACAGAAGAAACACTTGTTATTTTCTAGAAAATTCTAATGTGTTTTTCTAGTGCCAAATGCCTACCCAAGAGCCAAAACAATTAGTTCATTTTTTATCTGGCTTTAATAACTCTAATACCAATATTGACTCACAGAGTCTGTATAGTTATCATGGTAATTAATTTGAGTATTTCACATTGTACCTAATTAAATATCCATCAGAAGCTCCAGTGTTTGAACAGCAGGTCCCCAACTGGTGGCACTGTGTTGTAAAGCTATGGAGCCTTGTGAGTAGAACTTCACTACAGGAAGTAGGTCACCCGAGTTTTATAGCCCTACCCCATTTCCTGCTTCCTGTTCTACAGACATGCAAACAGGTGAGGAGACCCAGCAACACCTTCTACAACCATGCTTTCTCTCCATGGTGGAGTATAAGCCAAAATAAACTATAAGCCAAATAAAGCCCTTCTTACATTGTCTTTTTTTTTTTTTAATTGACAATAAGGTCTTACTATGTGGCAATGAAGAAATTAAAAGACAGAGTGGATATTTCTATTGAAACACTGGTTTTATAAGCCCCCTAATGTAACTGCAGTTTAGTTTATTCCCCATGAGACATTTTGTCTTACCATGTTCTTCTCTAAAATATTTAATCACTCTACTAGATTAAAGGGACTAACAATATAAGAATTCATGAAAAGGCATTATTATATCTTATTAACATTCTTACAAACCAGGAGTTTATAGAATAACTTACAAAGTATATTACTTTGCCATTAGGAAGGGTAAATTTAAAAATGCCCTATCCTCTTATGAAAATTATAAAATAATCACTCAAAATAAAGTATAGAAGAAAAATGTTACCTTAATCTCTTTGCGTTTTTTCTTTCACTAATTGTGGGTCATCCTTACCAAATGATATTTTCAATAGCTAGGCATTTGGCTATAACAGTTATCAGGATTCTTCTGAGGAAGACATCAGAAAGTGCATTCCTACAAAGTTCTATATGATAGAGATGAGAAGGTAATGGGTCAGACACCTGAGAAGAATGTTCTCAGCAGAGGTAGCAATGTACCCAACCTTCTGATCAGGATGATGAGAAGGAGCCCAAAAGAGGGATGGAGAAGTAGGAGGAGATCAGGTTTAAGGGTCATCCTAGAAAGAAGATGTTTCCAGGAATAAAATGTGAGCAATGATGTAAAATATGGCTCAGTGGCCTAATGTGGTAGGACCTGAAAACCAACCCTTAGGTTTAGTCCTGTGAGACTCAGCAAACTAGCACAAGTGAGTGATTGCATGAACTCTGAGAAGACAATGTGGACAACAGAGGAAGAAACTCTGAGAGACAGAAGCTATGCTGAATCTTCTGTTTGAGGAAAAACTGTAAAGAAGAGTAGTGGAAAAGGGTAATGTAGGAAAGACTTGTAAGATAAAGAAGAGAATTTTTAATATGGAAGAAATCATAGTATGTTTACAAGATAAAAATAAAGGAAAGATCCAGTCACAAAATAATGACATAGAAAGGGAAGAAAATAACAAAAATGAAGACGTAAGTAGGCAAACAGGAAAAAGATCCAATAAATTAGAATGTTTGGCTTCAAATAGTGGCAAGAGTACACAGTGTAAAAAGGAAGGCTCCCGCCTAAGCATAGACGTGAGTGTTTGGGCTGATAAAATATGGGAGTTTGTGTGAGTTCTTTTCTGATGGTTTCTGTTCTCACCATGAAATAGAAATGAGAATGTGCAATTTTATTATAAACCTTTAGATATACTAGAATAGCAAAATAAAAATATTTAGAAAATGGTACTTGACAGTGTTAGAGAGACATGAGAGCAAAGGATTATCTGTGTGGTAACAGGTTACTAGAGCCAAGTATTATGACCCATACACACCTTGTTGACAATCATGGTAAAAAGAAAGCATAGAGCTTCTTTTTCAAAATATTGTGAATGGGAACAACATGGGAGCACATAAGCTTCAAAATACCCAATTCAGTCTACCAAAATGGGTCAGCAGGCAAAGATGCCTGCCACCAAACCTGAGTAACTTAGCTTAATCCCCAGTATTTTCATGGGAGAAGGAGAGAACTATTTCTCACTAATTGTCCTCTGGCATCCACATATATGAATGTAGTAGGATGCAACATATATAGACAGCATAGAAAATGTAGAAAACATTTACAATAGCATGTATTAAAGCCTCCAATTAAAAAGGAGAGGAGTGGATTATTTGAGTGGATGGCACACAAAAGATAACAACAATAACAAAACTAAAGAATAAAACATCTCTTGAGAGGAGACCCTGGGCTGAACTTCTTATCCTGTATTCTCTACTCCTGTCCATGCAAGTATATTTTCACTCTAACAAACATTGCTTCCTGATATTCTCTTTGTATCTGGATGAATTCTTCTCAATGAAATGAGAATACAGAAATTTTTATTTAGCATAGAGTATAACATATGTTTAGATCAATTGGATCACTATTACATAATTAATATTGTGTTATTTTTTAGGTCACTATTTTTTCACTCAAAAATATCGCACTTGAGTACTCTGACTCCTAGTAATTACAACTTTGTACATTTCCTATTGAACATAATACTCCATTCACCCATATTTTGTCATTACAAAACATTGCTTCACTAAAATGCTTGCTTTACCCCATCCTTACATACGAGTAACTCATTTTACAAGTTATATTTCCATGAGGAGGATTGCTGAGGTACTGGGTATGTGTTTTTAATATTGTTCTATTTACTTCTGGAAGCCCAGTAAACACAATTTGTTGAGTATTCTTTTCTCCTTCAGTAGCACCAATAATATGAAGACTGCTGAATACATTTTTTTATGTAGTAGATGTCATATTTTCTTGAATATTTAGAAAATTAAAACCTACTTAGGTAGATTTGAAATCTAAATTCCATATTAATATTTTTATCCCTTCACTAAAATTATTTGTACTTTCTGGAGGAATAAGACATACTTTTTAGATTTCTTGTACTTACTTGAAAAACTGATATGAGACTATATGTGAGAACATGTAAAGTAAATCTGGATTATAGAAGATTATTGAAATATACAAATAAGCTTGAGAAAACTGTCATAAACTTCATTGAATAAAGAGGTTTTAGAAACACATAAAGACAGCTGACCTGAACAAGGAGGAGCTAATGGCCCCCAGACTGATAGCTGGGAATCCAGCATGGGACTGACTCAGACCCCCCTGAATACGGGTCTCAGCTAGAAGGACTGAGCAATCTAAGGGACCTCAGACAGTGGAACCAGGATGTATTTCTTCCTGGTGCACAAAAGTACCTTGCAGACACATGCCCCATGGAGTGATACTGCCTTAACCTAGAGACAGGAGAGAAGTCCTAGTCCCTATTTCAAATGACCTGTCAGATCTATATGACCCCTCCAGGATGGCATTGCACTACATGTGGAATTGGGGTGGGGGGATGGTAGGGGAGGGTGGTCAGGGTGTATGTGAGGGGGCAGAGAGGGTAAGAGGAAGGGAAGGACAGAAGGAGGGAGAGGGAACTGGGATTGACATGTTAAAAAAAAAAAAAGAGAGAGAGATGGTTTAGCTAAGCCAACCTAAAGAAGGAAAGGAATTATGTAGTCATATAGCCTTCTATGAACTGAGGTAATAAAAACATGTTCAGAGGAAGCTAATTCGTGGATGTCCACTGTAAACATTTATCTCATTGATCTTAGATCCAGTTCCATAGGGAATCCACAAATTCCTACATTGATGGTGCAAACTTGAATCTTTGCTACATAGAGTATTTTAGTCCCAATCGTCATTCCCTTCTGTCTTGGACACAGTTGAGGAGAAATTCCCCAGGGAAAGAGCACTACAAAACAAATGTGAAGTTAAAATGAGGAGCTGGTTCAAGAGAACCCCACTGGGTATCATCATTGGTTATAATAAGGGTTACCATCCTTCTGAGCAAACCAGGGCACAGACAAGCACTGAGGAATCTCCCTGTAGCCACTTACTCTGCAGTCCTGATGGGAGGACTCTGAAAAGGACAGTGCGTGCTCACTCTGCAATGCAATGCCAGAAAATATGAGCTGCAGACAATCACAAGACTTTCTTATTCCCTTCTGATCTGAGTTACTCATGAATGAAGATCTCATAACTTGTTACCAAGAGTGGAATAAGGGACTGGAGCACAGTCCATCCCATCAGGCTGGTGTTGAGGAGCTGAGGAAGACATTATTGGATCTGCATACTTCTAATGAGTACATTTGGAATTCAGATGTCCTTGAGTTGGCA
Source organism: Phodopus roborovskii (assembly GCF_943737965.1). NCBI lineage: Eukaryota > Metazoa > Chordata > Mammalia > Rodentia > Cricetidae > Phodopus > Phodopus roborovskii. The sequence continues at coordinate 719,209 of NW_026126484.1, forward strand.
CACAGACACAAACCGTAATGTCCCTTAGGTTCCAAGTGGGGTATGTAGAATACTTTTATCAAAACATTGTATAAAGCATATTGGAAAAAGACAATCTGGAATCCGGGGGACTGGACCCTTTATCTTATAAATTGATCACCAATACAGCATTTAGAAAAATTTGAGTCAGTTTTTGTTTCTTTGTTCTAATTACTTGCTGAAGTGAGGATCTGTTTATTCTCCAGGAAGTCAAACTCTGAAACACAGTATCCTTATGTCCTAATCTTTTGTTACCTACAGCTTATAAAGCACTGTCTGTGAACCTTCAAATTTACATTTGCCCAAAACTTTATCTTTGAAAATTGAGAAAAAGCTGCCAGGTTTGATAGTATTTAAAGCTAAATTATGATGTTGGATATAAAATTGCTCTCATCATTTATACCCCCAGTCTAGCTGGAAATGGGAAGTTCAGTCTAGTATTTAAAATTTTTTGAGCTTTATGTGTTGAGAAAGGCTTTCTCTGCAGATGCTGCCAACAGAACTCCACTCAGGAGCAGAGAAGTGGATTGTGTGTCCATTTACCTCTCAGTACCGACCGTGAACTCCACTGCAGGAGTTATCAGGTAGATACTATCAGCTGACTTCTGTGCTAGAATTTCAGAGACATGGGGTTCTGGGTTTGTTTCAGTTTTTAACAAGCCTTTCCATTTTCACACACTGATAATACTAACAATTCAAGATGCTTAAGCTTTCTCAGTACAAAAGGATCCTTCAGTTTTTACTCAGTCTCCTTTTATAATGGATTTAATCGAGATCACTAAGAGTTCGCAGAATGGCAAAACTTGACCCTGCAGTGAGAAAAGTTCAATATAACACTTAGATGCTCTGCTGTCTCCCCTCTGCATTGCCCTCAGCCCTTTATTTTTATGTCTCCCTGTCTTTCCCAGCAATGACCTGTCCCTGCATAGTGCTCTAACTACTGTGGATCATGGAGAAATATTCCCTGTGCTGTCAAATGCCACCAGACTGTCATTTCATAATGACAGGAGGATGCCCATTGCTTTTATAATCACCAATCTTAGTATATGTGAGAAGGTACCATCTCTTATCAATCAGAGCTTCTTGCAGAGTCTGGTTGGAACTGAGTTCTAGCAAATAAATGCCATATTGGGGACTTGTGTGTAATGGCTGCTGACACAGCACTTATGCCCATGTGAGGAGACACCTTTTGAGTAATATTTGAGGCTATGTCCCCTTCTGATATTATACTTAGTGAGAACCTCCAGCTTTCCATCTAAACAAGAACACTTCTAAGGAAGTGTGACTTTTATTACTGTAAGAATACGACAGCAGAATGAATTTTCAGTCCTTGGAGGGACTATGGAATAGGGTCACCTTAATTCTATGATCTTGGTAGCTTTCTAAAGTACTGGAACAACTTGGGAAATCTCAGAGTCGTTTCATCTCTCCTTACCCATCCGTATGTTCTGTTTCAGAATTCCTACCAGTGCCAATATTTTCCTTCCTTCTCCTCCTTTTCCCCTCATCTGTCCCTTGCCTTCCTATTTCCTGTTTAGTTATTGCTCCATTCTTAAACTGAGTAGTTTATTTACTTATTGTTTAGTTATTTTAGTGACTTGTATACCACCTCCCTGTCAGATGTATACCTGGTTAAAACAAACAAACAAACAAACAAACAACAACAACAAAAAACAACTTCCCATTCTGTGCACTGTCCCTTTACTGGAATGATGGTGCCTTTGCTGTACAGAAGCTTTTTTAGTTTCATGAGGTCACATCTATTATTTGTTCATCTTAATGTCTATACCAACAGAGTTTTATTCAGAAAGTCCTGCCCCATGCCATTGAGTTTAATCATGTTCTCTACCTTCTCCTCTATTTGCATATCAGATTTTATGTTCAAGTCCTGATACATTTGGACTTATGTTTTGCTCAGGGTGAGAGATCAAGATCAAGTTTCATTCTACATGTAGCTACCTAGTTTAGTTAAAGATGCTGTATTTTCTCCAACGTTTGCTATTGGTGTGTTTGTCAAAAACCTATGTGGCTATTAGTGGTGTGGGTGCCTGTGTGAGTCCTTGCTTCTATTCTGTTGGTCAGCATATCTGCTTTTATGAAACTGTCATGTTGTTTTTAACTATTAAATCTCTCTAATATAACTTGAGTTCTCCAGTAGTTTTTGACATTGACTGTGAAGGATGTGATAGGTATTATGTCTAAATCTTCCTACTAATACCTAGGGAGGAAGTACTAAAAACAAAAATTAACCCAATAGCAAAGAATCAGGGAATAATTTGCTTTTCGAAACTTAGCTTTCAGTTTAGATGTGTTGGTGTGAACACAGAAACTTTGGAAATACCTAGGTCACCAGTTCAATTGTAATTTCAACTATATTTGTGTATTATATGCAATACAAGTTACATAAATATCTTTGAACTGACAGTAAAGTAAGACTATGTAATTAAAACAGATAATAAACATGTGGTTATAATGAACTGTAAAAGCTAATAAGTAAATGTTAAATATACATGTTAATATGTGTGAATTGACTTCCTGCATCTTTATGTTTCAGGAAACCATAGTGAAAGCATTGATCATGATGAGCTGGGCAAATGAGAGCATCATAGAAGACTTTGTGCTCTTAGGTTTCTCAGATCAACCATGGCTGGAGTTTCCACTCTTTGTGGTCTTCTTGACTTCTTATATAGTGACCATCTTTGGAAATTTCAACATCATTCTGGTGTCCCGTTTGGACCCTAAACTCCACACTCCCATGTACTTCTTTTTGACTAATCTATCAGTCATAGATCTGTGTTACATCACATGCACAGTTCCACAAATGCTGGTCAATTTACGCAGTATTAGGAAAGTTATCAGTTATGGTGGCTGTGTAGTGCAGCTTTTCATGTTTCTGGCCTTGGGGGCTACCGAGTGTGTTCTGCTGCCTGTCATGTCCTTCGACAGGTTTGTAGCCATCTGTCGGCCTCTCCATTACTCAGTCATCATGCACCAGAGGCTCTGCCTCCAGTTGGCAGCTGTAGCCTGGATCATTGGCTTTGGAAATTCAGTGTGGCTGTCCATCCTAACGCTCCAGCTGCCACGCTGTGGCCACTATGTCATAGATCATTTTCTCTGTGAAGTGCCTGCAATGCTCAAGTTGTCTTGTGTTGATACAACTGCAAATGAGGTGGAACTATTCTTTGTTAGTGTGATCTTCCATTTGGTACCTCTGACACTCATCCTTATATCATATGCTTTCATTGCTCAAGCAATCTTGAAAATCCAATCTGCTGAGGGTCGACAAAAAGCATTTGGGACTTGTGGCTCCCATCTGATAGTGGTCTCACTGTTTTATGGTACAGCTATCTCCATGTATTTGCTACCACCTTCACCACACTCCAAGGACCCAAGGAATATGGTTTCCCTCTTCTATGGAATCATTGCCCCCATGCTGAACCCCCTAATCTATACACTTAGGAACAAAGAGGTGAAGGAAGCCTTTAAAAGGTTGATCAAGAGATTCTACCTAACCAAGAATTAAATGATATTGGAAAAAAAGCTAAAGGGCACCCAGGCTGCTCTCGCCTTCCTGTTATGGTGATGGAGAAATGGAGTCCCCTGACTGCAATGTGGCATATTTTCTCCCAGAGACTTGAACCCAAGCTAGGCCCATGAACTTTCCCTAGTGTTGATGAAGTTGTTTAGACTGTTCTTAAAAACACTGAGCATAGTCCTATCCCTGAGTCTAATTCTTTAAATCATCTTATTAACATCACATTGTACCTCTTTTACTGCATGGAAGACATGGAAGAACATACTTGTCTCACCATACCCTTGGCAGCCTGTGTAGCTCCTTCAAATCCTATATGGAAAAGGAACCCTGATAGTGGGCAGTTCTGTCCTCCTCCTGATTTTAATTGAATTTCTTAATGTTTTTCTTCCTTCAGGATTATGTTGACTATGGGTTTGTCACATGTAGCCTGGATTGTGTTTCTCATGTTTTCTCCAATTCTATTCTCTATGAAACATTTTTTTTTTATGAACGGATGTTGAATTTGCCTAAGCCTTTTTGTATCTATTGCAATGATTCTTTGCATTTTGTCTCCAAGTCCATTGGTATGACTTATTATACTTGTTTATTTATATATGTTGAAATACCCCTGAATCTACAGAATAAAGTCAGCTTGACTGTTGTGGTGGTTCAAATAGGTATGGCCCCCATAGACTCTTATGTTTGAATTCTTGCCCAAAAGGGAGTGACACTATTAAGAGGTGTGGCCTTCTGGAGTAGATGTGACCTTGTAGGAAGAAGTGTGTCATATATGCTTAAGCCTTGTCCAGTATGATAGTTCACTTTCTGCTACCCAAGGATCAAGATATAGAGCTCTCGGCTCCTTCTCCAGCACATTGTCTGCCTGTGTGGTACTCAGCATGATGATAGTGACCTAAACCTCTGTACTATAAGCTAACCCAGTTAAATGTTTTTCTTTACAAGAACTGCCATGGTCATGGTGTCTCTTCACAGCAATAAAACCCTAACTGAGACAATCATGGTGGGCAAGCCTTTTTACGTGTGCCTGTATTCAGGTTAAGTATTTAATTAAGTATTTGCATGTCTATGTTCATGGGGGATATTAGCTGTGGAATATTCTTTTTATACTGTGTGAATATATGTCATTGTGACTGGGTTAATAAAGAAACTGACTGGCCAGTAGTTTGACAGGTAGATGTTAGCCGAGAGTTTCAGACAAAAAGAGAACAAGAGGAGAATTGCAGAATCAGAAAGAAACTGGGAGAAGAGATGAACTTGTCCTACTAAGAAAAGGTATGGAGCCACTTAGCAGAGAATAGAAAAGAAATATGGGTTAATTTAAAGTATAAGAGTTGACTATTGCTCCTGAGGCCTGGGGACTACTCCCAGGGGTACTGTCCCAGAGGGCCAGGCCATCCAGAGCCTGCCAATGTCTCTGTGCTAGTCCTACCTCCACCCACAGGAGGAAGTGGGCCTCTTTCTGGCCCATGCCTTCCAGTGCCCTGCTTGGAGCCTCCTGAGTCCTGGAGATTGCTCACAGGGGAACCCATTCTGGCAGACCAGGCCATCCAGAGGCTACCAACATTGCAGAGCTACTCCCACCTCCACCACAAGAAGAGGAGAGCCATTGGAGTATTGGACCTATTTGTATCCATTGGAAGAGAACCTTTGACCTCTACCCACCAGGAGAGGGAAGGACCCCACCGGCACCCACTGAAAGAAGGGAAGATGACAGTATAAGAACACAGTCAACAACAGAAACATCAATATGACACCACCAGACTCTACGGACTCCACACCAGCAAGAACTAAACATCCCAACACAGATGAAGCAGAAGAGAATGACCATAAAAACAGTTTTATGAAGATGATAGAGACCCTCAAAGAGGAAGTGAGAAAATAACTTAAAGAAATGGAAGAAAACAAACAAACAAACAAAAATTCAAAAAATGGAACAAAAGACAAACCAAAAAATTCCAAAAAATAAACAAATCTCTTTAAAAAAATAACAAGGAAAGCCAAGAAGAAAACAACCAAACCAGTGAAGGAAATAGAAGAGCTAGGTAAAAGAACAGGAATTACAGATGCAAGTATTACCAACAGAATACAAGAGTTAGAAGAGAGAATCCCAGGCATTGAAGATACACTGATACACTAGGTGATACAGAGTCATCGACCAAAGAAAACCTTAAGACCAACAATTCCCTAACACAAAATATCAAGGAAATATGGGACACCGTAAAAAGGTCAAACCTAAGAATAGCAGGTATAGAAGAAGGTGAAAAAGAAAAAACTAACTCAAAGGTGAAGAAAACATATTCAACAAAATCATAGAAGAAAACTTCCCCACACAAAACTTACAGAACACCAAATAGAATGGACCACATAAAATGTCCCCTTGCCACATAGTTATCAAAACACCAAACACAGAATAAAGAAAGAATATTAAGAGCAGCAAAGGAAAATGGCCAAGTAACATATAAAGGCAAACCTATCAGAATTACACGTGACTTCTCCATGGAAACCCTGAAAGTAAGAAAGTACTGGATAGATATACTACCAACAATAAAAGACCACGATGCCCACCAAGACCACTACACTCAGCAAAGCTTTCAGTCACTATAGATGAAGAAAACAAGATATTCCATGACAAAACCAGATTAAAACAATACATATCCACTAATCCAGTCCTATAGAAAGTTATGGAAGGAAAACTCCAACCCAAACAAGTTAACTACACTCACAAAAACATAGGCAATGGACAATCCCACTTTATGAAAATCCCAAAGAAATAAAGGGGGAGGGGGAAAATCTACACACAATACCACCACCAACAACAAACACAAAACAAACAAAAATCAACAATCAATGATAATTAATATCCCTCAATATTAATGGTCTTAACTTACCTATAAAAAGACACAGGCTAACAGAATGGATTCGAAGACAGAATCCATCCTTCTGCTGAAGAAAAGAAACACACCTCAACTTCAAAGATAGACATTACCTCAGAATTAAGGGTTGGGAAAAGATTTTCCAATCAAATGGACCCACAAAAAAAGCTGGTGTAGCTATGCTAATATCTAACAAATTAGATTTCAAACTAAAATTAATCAAAAGAGATGAAGAAGGTCATTTCATATTCATCACAGGAGAAATCCATCAAGATGAAGTCTCAGTTCTGAACACCCCAAATAAAAAGGCATTCACATTCGTAAAAGAAACATTACTAAAACTGAAATTTCACATAAAACCTCACACACTATAGTGGGAGATTTAAACACTCCACCCTCACCACTAGATAGGACCATTGAGGGTACCCATAAAGATGGCAGTACTCCATCTTGGCACAAGGACAGGGAGTTCAAAGCTGTCCTCAGCAAGTCATAAGACCTAAAGGTCAAATGTTTGGCTACAGAAGGATGTTTGGCTGTCTTAGTATAAATAACAACAGACCTGAATCTGAGGTGTGGCTATTCCTGATCCTCAAGGCTAGGGAAGGAGAAATTGAATCTAAGGTGCGACTACTCCTAACCTCAAGGCTAGGAAGCAAGAAGTTGGAGCTAAGGTGTGGTTTCTGAACCCTTAGAATAAGTGAGGAATAAAAGTCTGTTTGCTCCTTATACATGATACTGTGTTCCCCTTTTTGGTTAAGGTATTTAAGAGTGGTGAAAAATAAACTTGTGACATTTCAGTATTGACTGATCTGCCCTCCTGACCTTTATTTTGTCTCTCTATCTTTTCTTTATCATCTATAGCTAGTCTTTCTCTTATCCACACTCCCCCACTCAGGTACAGACTTGGGGCTGCTTGGCTGGCTCCAATTACAGACCCACAAAGACTGCTCCAGACACACCATCAGACAGAAAATTAACAAAGAAACAATGAAACTAACATAATTTATAACCCAATTGGTTTTAACAGACATCAATAGAACATTCCATCCAAACACAAAAGAATATACTGTCTTCTCAGCGTCATAAGGAATCATCTCTAAAATTGACCACATACTCAGCAACATATCAAACCTCAACATATACAAAAAATAAAAAATAAAGTAACCCCTTATTTTATCAAACCACCATGCTTTAAAGTTAGAATTCAACAACAACACAAATTGCAGAAACCCTACAAACTCATGGAAATTGAACAATATGCAATTGCACCATTCCTGAGTCAAAAAAGAAATTAAAAAATAAATTAAAGACTTCCTAGAATTCAATGTGAATAAAGACAGACACAACATACCCAAACTTATGGGACACTTTGAAAGCATTGCTGAAAGAAAAGTTCATAGCACTAAGTGCCCACATGAAGAAAATGGAGGATAGTCACATTACAGAATTAACAGCACAACTGAAAGCTCTAGAACAAAAAGAAGCAAACTGGCCCTGGAGGAGTAGAGGCCAGGAAATTGAGGGCTGAAATCAATAAAGTTGAAACAAAGAAAACAATACAAAGAATCAATGTAACAAAGAGTTGGATCTTCCAGAAAATCAACAAGATAGACAAACCTTTATCCAGACTAAGCAAAAGGCAGAGAGAGAACATGCAAATTAACAAAATCAGAAATGAAAAGGGAGACATAACAACTGACACTGAGGAAATCAAGAGAATCTTCAGGTCATTCTTTGAAAACCTGTACTCCACAAAATTCAACAATTCACAAGAAATGGACAATTTTCTAGATAGAGATCACTTATAAAAATTAAATCAAGGACAGATGAGCAATTTTAATAGACCTATAACCCCCAATGAAATAGAAACAGTCATCAAAATCTACCAACTAAAAAAAGCCCAGGGACAGATGGTTTCAGTGCAGAATTCTACCAGAAATTCAAAGGACTAATACCAATACTCCTCAAATGGTTCCACACAATAGAAGCAGAAGGGTCATTGCCAAACTCTTTACAAGGCTATAATTGCCTTGGTAACCAAGCCACACAAAGACACAACTAAAAAGGAGAACTCCAGACCAATATCCCTCATGAACATTAATGCAAAAATACTCAATAAAAAACTGGCAAATTGTACCATCCAAAGCCTGCCCTCACCTGACCCTTGGTCCCCTTTGCCTTCTGTTCACGGTGAGTCTGGGACCTGCTCAGGTCCACCCCCAACATCCTTTCCTTGGAACTTCCTGAATCAGCTCTTCATCTATGCTGCCTATTTGAGTGGTCCCACCCTGGCACATCAAACCATCTGGAGCCTGTCCTCCCCTCATCCTTGGCCCTGTTGTGACCTCTTCCTGGGGTGAGTATTTGGCCAGCTTAGGTCCAACACCCCCATCCTCTCCATGAACTTCCTGAGCCACCTCTGCACATAGTGGACCTGCCCCTCCATGGGGGACCACCTGACCCTTGGGACCCTTTGCCCTCTGCTTGAGACCTACAAGAGATCACAGATCTTCCAGAGTTATTGACATCGAAGTCCCAACCCATCTAAACCCACTGGGAAAGGAGACTGCACCCACTGGAAGAAGGGATGGGAAGAACACGTCCAACAATAGAAAGAACAATATGACTGTCACAAACATGTTTTCCCACCGGCGTGGTCCCTCAGCCGTGCTTGCCCCAAATAACACACAGAGACACTGTATCAGATATAATGTTGTTGTTCTGTTACTAACATTACTTATTGACTAGCCCTGTCTTAAATATTAACCTATTTCTATTAATTTCTATTAATCTAAGTATCTTACCAGGGAGAGGGTCCAGAGTTCTCTCTGGGTCCTACATCTTGAATCTCCTCCCTACTACTTCCCGCATCCTCCTTGTCTCCTAGTCCCACATATATTGCTTTCCTATTGGCCAAGAGTGCTTTATTCATTAACCAATAAGAGAAACACATTTACGGAATGACATCTCCCATCAATATAACATCACCAGAATCTAGGGTCTCTATACGAATAAGAACTGAACATATTAAAGCAGATGAAGCAGAAGAGAATGACCTAAAAAACAACTTCAAGAAAATGATAGAGTCCCTCAAAGATGATATGAGAAAATCCGTTAAAGAAACGGAAGACAAATCAAACCAAAACAAAATGAAAAAAAAGAAAAGCAAGAAATCAACAAATCTCTTAAAGAAGGCAAGGAGAGCCAAGAAAAAAAAATCAAACAGATAAAACAGATGAAGGAAACAATTCAAACAGTTCAAGATCTCAAAACTGAAACACAATAAAGAAAACAAAAACTGAGGGGAATACTGGAAATAGAAAACCTGGGCAAACCATCAGGAACTACGATGCAAGCATAACTAACAGAATACAAGAAATTGAAGAGAGAATGTCAGGCACTGAAGATAAATGAGAGGAAATAGATTCATTGACCAAAGAAAATCTTAAATCCAACAAATCCTTAGCACAAAATTAGCAGAAAATGTGGGACACTGTGAAAAGACCAAACCTGAGAATAATAGGTATAGAAGAAGGCGAAGAAGCCCAGCTCAAAGGTGCAGAAAATATATTCAACAAAATCATTGAAGAAAACTTTCCCAACCTGAAGGACATGCCTATGAAAGTACAAGAAGCTTACCAAACACCAAATGGACTGGACCAAAAAAAAAAAAAAAAAAAAAAAAAAAAAAAAGTCCCCTCACCATATAATAGCCAAAGCACCAAACATGCAAAAGAAAAAGCCAGGTAACATACATACAAAGGCAGACATATCAGAAACTCTGAAAGCCAGAAGGTCCTGGATAGATGTTCTACAAACACTAAGAGCATGGATGCCAGCTAAGACTATTATACCCAGTAAAACTCTCAATCACTATAGATGGAGAAAACAAGATATTCCATGAAAAAAACAGATTTACACAGTACATATCCATAAATCCAGCCCTATAGAAAGTTCTGAAAGGAAAATCCAGCCCAAGGAAGTTAACTACACTCACAAAAACACAGGCAATAGATAATCCCACTTTATCAGAACCCAAAAGAAAAAGTGTGAGTGTGACAAATCTACTCACAATAACACCACCATCAACAAATCCAAAACAAACAAGAATTAACAATTAATGGTCCTTAATTTCCCTTAATATTAATGATCTTAACTTGCCTATAAAAAGACACAGGTTAGTAGAATGGATACAAAGACAGAATCCTAACCCTGAATTGCACCATTCCTGGGTCAAAGAAGAAATAAAGAAAGAAATTAAAGACTTCCTTGAATTCTATGAGAATGGGACACTTGGAAAGCAGTACTAAGAGGAAAGTTCATTGCACTAAGTGCCCATATGAAGAAAATGGAGGATAGTCACATTAGAGAATTAACAGCACAACTGAAAGCCCTAGAACAAAAAGAAGCAAACTCACCCCAGAGGAGTAGCCACCATGAAATAATCAATTAGAGGGCTGAAATCAATAAAGTAGAAACAAAGAAAACAATACAAAGAATCACTGTAACAAAGAGTTCTTTCTTCCAGAAAATCAACAAGATAGACAAGCCTTTATCCAAACTAACCAAAAAGCAGAGAGAGAACATGCAAATTAGCAAAATCAGAAATAAAAAGAGGGACATAACAACCGACATTGAGGAAATCCAGAGAATCTTCAGGTCATTCTTTGAAAACCTGTACTCCACAAAATTTGAAAATTCACAAGAAATGGACAAATTTCTGGATTGGTATCACTTACCAAAATTAAATCAAGAACAGATGAGCAATTTTAATAGACCTATAACCCCCAATGAAATAGAAACAGTCATCAAAAGTTTTCCAAACAAAAAAAGTCCAGGCCCAAATGGCTTCAGTGCAGAATTCTACCAGAAATTCAAAGAAGAGCTAATACTAATACTCCTCACATTGTTCTACACAATAGAAGCAGTAGTTTCATTGTCAAACTCTTTTTACGAGGCTACAATTACTTTGCTACCCAAGCCATACAAAGACACAGCTAAGAAAGAGAACTCCAGACCAATATCCCTCATGGATATTGATGCAAAAATACTCAATAAAGTAATGGCAAATCGAATCCAAGAACACATTAGAGAAATCATCCACCATGACCAAGTAGGCTTCATCCCACAGATGCAGGGATGGTTTAACATATGAAAATCTATCATTGTAATCCACTATATAAACAAACAAAAATAAAAACCATATGGTCATCTCACAAGATGCTGAAAAGTCCTTTGATGTAATCCAACACCCCTTTATGACAAAGGTCTTGGAGAGATAATGGATAACAGGAACATACCGTAACATAATAAAAACAATATACAGTAAACCAACAGCTAACATCAAACTAGATGGAGAGAAATTTAATGCAATTCCTCTAAAATCAGGAACAAGACACTCTCTCCATATCTCTTCAATAGTATACTTGAAGTTCTAGCTAGAGCAATAAGACAACAAAAAGAGATCAAGGGGATACAGATTGAAAAGGAAGAAGTCAAACTTTCACTATTGGCAGATGATATGATAGTTTACATAAGTGACAAAAACAACTCTACTAGGGAACTCCTACTGCTGATAAACACCTTCAGCAAAGTGGCAGGATACAAGATTCACAATAAAATAAAATAAAACCAGTAGCCTTACTATATACACATGATAAAGAGGCTGAGAAAGAAATCAGAGAAACATCACCCTTTACAATAATCACAAACAACACAAAATATCTCAGGGTAATGCTAACCAAACAAGTGAAAGACCTATATAGCAAGAACTTTGTGTCTTTAAAGAAAAAAATTCTGTCTCTTTTTGAGAGAGAGAGAGAGAGAGAGACAGAGACAGAGACAGAGACCATAAAGGAGGGAGTCATTATAGGTTTGAAGAGAAAGCTGACTCTAGAGCAATGTCCAGAGACCTCCAAAGTATGACCCCAACTAACAATCTGAGTAACTGTAGAAAGGCTACCTTAAATGCTCCTCCCTGATAATGAGCTGATGACTAACTTATCCACCATCATAGAGCCCTCATCTAGTAGCTGATGGAAACAGAAGCAGACACCCTCAGCTAAAAACTGAGCTGAACTGGAATCCAGATCCAGAGAGGGAGGACAAGACCAGGCTACAGAAACTCACAGAGACAGCTCACCTAAACAAGGAGGAGATCATGGACCCCCAGACTGATAGCTGGGAAACCAGAATTGGACCAACTCAGACCCCTGAACACAGGTCTCAGTTGGAAGGCCTGAGCAATCTAAGGGACCTCTGACAGTGGAGCCATGATGTATCCCTGGTGCACAAAAGGACTTTGGGAGCACATTCCCCATGGAGGGATATTCCTAGAGGCAAGAGGCAGGGCCTAGTCTCTACTCCAAATGACTTGACAGATTTAGATGACCCCTCCTGGAAGGCATCAACCTACATGTGGAGTGGCTGGGGGGGGCGGGGATGGGATGGGAGGGTGGCCTGGGGGGGGATAAGAGGGTGCGAAAGAGGGAGGCAGAGAGATGTAACTGGGATCTATATGTAAGGTAAGGAAAAAAAGCAAATTGGCCACAGAAAAGAAGGAAGGAAGGAAGGAAGGAAGGAAATATTAAAGAAGATACCAGAAAATGGAAAGACCTCCCAATGCTTTTGTATAGATAAGATCAACATAGTAAAAATGGCAATTTTGCCAAAAGCAAACTACAGATTCAATGCAATCCGCCTCAAAATCCTGGCACAATTCTTCACAGACTTTAAAAGAACAATACTCAACTTTATATGGAAAAACAAAGGACCCAGGATAACCAAAACAACCCTGTACAATAAAGGAACTTCAGGAGGCATCATCATCTCTGACTTCAAGCTCTACTCTAGAGCTATAGTCCTGAAAACAGCTTGGTATTGGCACAAATTTAGACAGGTAGACAAATGGAATCAAATTGAAGATCCAGATATAAACCCACACACCTATAAAACCTGATTTTTTTTTTACAAGGAACCTAAAATTATACAATGGTAAGAGGAAAGCATCTTCAACAAATGGTGCTGGCATAACTGGATGCTGGTGTGTAGAAGACTGCAGATAGATCCATATCTATTGCCATACACTAAACTTAAGTCAAAATGGATCAAAGACCCCAACATAAATCCAGCCACTCTGAACCTCTTAGAAGAGAAAGTGGGAGGTACCCTTGAACAAATTGGTACAGGAGATCACTTCATGAACATAACACCAGTAGCACAGACACTGAGATCGGCAATTAATAAATGGGACCTTCTGAAACTGAGAAGCTTCTGTAAGGCAAAAGACAATCAACAGGACAAAATGGTAGCCCACAGAATGGAAAATTATCTTCACCAACTCCACATCTGATAGAGGGCTGATTTCCAAAACAGACAAAGAACTCAAGAATCTACTCACCAAAACACCAAACAATCCAATTAAAAAGTGGGTTACAGAACTAAATAGTGAATTCTCAATAGAGGAATCTAAAATGGCTTAAAGACACTTAAGAAAGTGCTCAAAATCCTTAGTCATCAGGGAAATGTAAATCAAGGCAACTCTGAGATACCATCTATTGTTTGTAATCACCAGAACCTGGAAGCAACCTAGATGCCCCTCAACTGATGAACAGATGGAAAAAATGTGGTATATTTACACAATGGAGTACTACTCAGTGGGAAATAAAAAATAATGGAATCTTGAAATTGGCAGGCAAATAGATGGATCTAGAAGAAACCATCCTGAGTGAGACAACCCAGTCACAGAGAGACAAACATAGTATATACACATTCATATATGGATATTATACATAGAGCAAAGGACTATCAGACTACAATCTACACCTCCAGAGAAACTAGGAAAGAAGGAGGACCCTAAGAGAGAAATATATGGTCTCCTGAAGAAGGGGAAAGGGACAAGAACTCCTAAGCAAATCAGGAGCATGGGGTAGAGAGGAGGAGATGTAGGAAAAAGAGAATGGAGAAGAGTGGGGGAAGGAGAACAAGAGGGATCAGGAAAACTTAATCAGGGTAGGAATAGAGGAGAACAAGAAAAGAAATACTTTAATAGAGGGAGCCCATATAGGTTTAAAGAGAAATCTGGCACTAGGGAAATATTCAGAGATCCACAAAGATGAGCCCAACTAAGAATCTAGGCAGTCGTAGAGGGGCTGCCTTTGATGCCCTTACCCTATAATGAGATTGATGACTACCTTAACTGCCATCCTAGAGCCTTCAGCCAATAGCTGATGGAAGCAGAACCAGACATCCACAGCTAAGCACTGAGCCATACTCCTGGAATCCTGTTGTTGAGAGGGAAGGGTAATGAGCAAAGCAGTCAAAACCATGCTGGAGAAACCTACAGAAACAGCTGACCTGACCTAGTGAGAGCACATGGACCCCAGTAGTAAAGTTGGGGAACCAGCATTGAACCAAAACAAGCCTTCTGAATATGGGTGCCAGTTAGGAGGCCTGGGCAGTCTATGAGACCTTTAACAGTGGAACCAGTATTTATCCCCAGTACATAAATGAACTTTGGGAGCCCATTCCCCATGGACAGATACTATTTCGGCCAAGATACACAGAGGAGGGCTTAGCTAGGCCCTCCCAAAAATTATGTAACAGACTTTGAAGATCCCCCATGGAAGGCCTCACTATCCTTGGGGAGTGGGTGGGAGGTAGTTTGGAGCATGGGGGGATGGCAGGGAGAGGGAACAGGGGAATTGATATGTAAAATAAGATTGTTTCTAAATAAAAATAATTATATTTAAAAAAGAAACATAGGTTTTATAAGCCTCTTAATGGAACTCCAGGTGAATTCATTTCCCATGAGACTTATTTTGTTTTGACATGTTCTCCTCTGAAGTAGTTAATATCACTCTACTAGATTAAAGGAACTAAAAATGTGAGAACTCATGAAAAAAAAAGTTAGTATGTCATATTAACATTCTTACAGTATAGTACTTTGGCATTGTGTAGGATAAAGTAAAAATAACCTATCCTCTTATGAGCATTGTAAAATATCAATAAATAAAGCATAGAAGATATTTTTTATCTTAATCTCTTTGTGTTTTTCCTTTCACTAATTGTGAGTCATTCTTATCAATTGATTTCCTCAATAGGTGGACATTTGACTATAACAGTCATCAGGATTCTGCTGAAAAAGACATCAGAAAGTGCATTTCAACAAAGTTCTGTATGATAGAGATGAGAAGGCAATGGGTCAGACACCTGAGGAGAGTGTTCTCAGCAGAGGCAGCAATGTACCCAACCTTCAGATCAGGATGATGAGAAGGAGCCCAAAAGAGGGATGGAGAAGTAGGAGGTGATCATCTCAAGGGCTGTCCTGGAGAGGAAGGTGTTTCCAGGAGAAAAATATGAGCAATACTGTAAAATAGGTCTCACTGGCCCAGTGTGGTAGGACCTGAAAACAAACCCTTAGGTTAAGGCCTACGAGACTCATCAAATCAACACAAGTGAGTTTGCATGATCTCTGAGAGGACAATGTGGAAGACAGAGGGGGAACATCTGAGAAGCAGGCAACCAAGCTGAATCTTCTATTGGAAGAAAACTTTAAAGAAGAGTAAAGGAAAGGTGTAATGTAGAAAAGAGTTGTAAGATAGAGAGAATTTTTAAGATGGGAGAAATTATATTATATTTATAAGATAGAAACAAAGGAAAGGTCTAGTCACAAAATAATTACATAGAAAAATAAGAAATTTACAAGAGTGAGAATTTAAGTCGGTGGACAGAAAAACGATCCAATAAATTAGAATGTTTGGCTTCAAGTAGTGGCAAGAGTGCACAGTGTAAAAGGGAAGGCTTGTGCCTAAGCATAGATGTGAGTTTTGGGGCTGATAAAACATGGGAGCTGATGTTAGTCCTTTTCTGATCGTTTTACTCCTCACCATGAAATAGGAATAGGGATGTGAAATTTTATTACAAACCTTTAGCTATATTAGAGCTGCAAAATAAGGATGTTGATGCACGAATACTTGAAAGTACTGGGGAAACATTAGAGCAAAGGTAGAAAGGATTATCTGTGTAGTAAAGGTTACTAGAGACAAGTATTGTGAGACCAAGTTATGAGACATTATGACCCATACACACATTATTGAGAATCATGTTAGAAAGAAAGCAAAGAACTTCTATTTCAAAATACTGAGGAAGGGAGCAATATGGGAGTACATAAGCTCTAAAATAACCAGCTCAGTCTATCATCTTGGTTCAGCAGGATAAGATGCTTACCACCAAACATGATGACCTTAGCTCAATCCCCAGAATTCACATGTTAGAAGGAGACAACAGGTTCTCAATAGTTGTTATCTGGCATCCACACATATGCATGCATTAAGATGTGCAGGACAACACATGTGCACATACACACAAATACACACTATAAATAAGATATATTAAAAGTTTACAGTAGCATAAGTTAAAGCCACCAATTAAAAAGGAGAGGATTATTTGAGTAGATAATACACAAAAGATAAGAACAAAAACAAAACTAAACAGTAAAACATCTCTTGAGACCTAGGCTGACCTTCTTTCATTTATGTTCCTTACAAGCATATTTTTATTCTAATAAATATTGCTTGTTGATGTTCTCTTTGTGTCCAGATGAATTCTTCTCAATGATGGAACAAAACAGAAAATTTTGTTTAAAAAGGAGTATAACGTATGTTTAGATCAATTAGATCACTATTTCATAATTAACATTGCATTATTTTTTCTTTTATCACTATTTTCCCACTCAACAATATCACACTTGAGTACTTCTGACTCCTAGTAATTATAATGTTGTCCATTCCCTATTGAGAGAGATTCTCCATCCATCCATATTTTGTCATTACAAGCATTGCTTCAATAAAATGCTTGCTATATCCTACTTTTACATAAAGGTAACTCATTTTACAAGTTATATTTCCATGAGCAGGATTGCTGGGGTAAACAATATTTTGTGGATACTCATTTCTTCTTCAGTAGCACTGGTAATATGAGGTCTGCTGACTATTTTTTTGTTATGTAGTAGATGACTTACCTTTGTCATATTTCCTTGAATATTTAGGAAATTAAATACTCATATTTGCAATATTAATTCCATTTTAATGTTTGCTGTCCTCCAATACTATATTGTTTATAGTTTCTGGAGTCATAAGATATACTTTAGTTTTCTTGTAACTATCCATTGAAAAAACTGATATAGACTATATGTGAGAACATGTAAAGTAAATCTGGATTATAGAAGATTAATTGAAATATACAAATCAAATTATTAAGCTTGAAAAATTGTAATAAACTTCACTGAATAAAGAGATGGTTTAGCTAAGCCAACCTAAAGAAGGAAAGGAATTATGTGGTCATATAGCCTTCTATGAACTGAGGTAATAAAAACATGTTCAGAGGAAGCTAATTCGTGGATGTCCACTGTAAACATTGATATCAGATCCAGGGAATCCACAAAAGGAAGCAAATTCCTACATTGATGGTGCAAACTTGAATCTTTGCTGCATAAAGTGATTTAGTCCCAATCGTCATTCCCTTTTGTCTTGGACACAGTTGAGGAGAAATTTCCCAGGGAAAGAGTACAACAAAATAAATGTGAAGTTAAGATGAGGAGCTGGTTCGAGAGAACCCCACTGGGTATCATCGTTGGTTATAATAAGGGTTACCATCCTTCTGAGCAAACCAGGGCACAGACAAACACTGAGGAATCTCCCTGTAGCCACTTACTCTGCAGTCCTGATGGGAGGACTCTGAAAAGGGCAGTGCGTGCTCACTCTGCAACGAAATGCCAGAAAATATGAGCTGCAGACAATCACAAGACTTTCTTATTCCCTTCTGATCTGAGTTACTCATGAATGAAGATCTCATAACTTGTTACCAAGAGTGGAATAAGGGACTGGAGCACAGTTCATCCCATCAGGCTGGTGTTGAGGAGCTGAGGAAGACATTATTGGATCTGCATACTTCTAATGAGTACATTTGGAATTCAGATGTCCTTGAGTTGGCACACAGACACAAACCGTAATGTCCCTTAGGTTCCAAGTGGGGTATGTAGAACACTTTTATCAAAACATTGAATAAAGCATATTGGAAAAAGACAATCTGGAATCTGGGGGACTGGACCCTTTATCTTATAAATTGATCGCCAATATAGCATTTAGAAAAATTTGAGTCAGTTTTTGTTCTTTGTTCTAATTATTTTGCTTAAGTGAGGTTCTGTTTATTCTCCAGGAAGTCAAACTCTGAAACACAGTATCCTTATGTCCTAACTTTTTGTTACCTACAGTTTATAAAGCACTGTCTGTGGACCTTCAAATTTACATTTGCCCAAAACTTTATCTTTGAAAATTGAGAAAAAGCTGCCAGGTTTGATAGTATTTAAAGCTAAATTATGATGTTGGATGAAAAATTGCTCTCATCATTTATATTTAGCTTCTCTTGATTGGCTGTGTCATTGATTAATGTATTATAAGATTCAATATTGCTAAGACATGGCTTCCCAATTTGACTTGTAAATGCACTGAAATTCCAATAAAATTTCAGTAAGATATTTCACACATAGAAACTGTATAATACTAAGTATTAACTAGAAAAATATATAGGATATTAAAAATACTAAAAATCCCAAAAAAGTTGGTGCTCATCTTACTCAAATTGAAGACTTACTATAGCTTTTCAGTAATTAAGTCTGCCCAGTATTGACAAAATAATAAACCACATATCGATGGACCAGAATGAAGTCTCAGGAACACATCCATACATGCGCAATCAATGATTGACAAAGGAATTATTACTCTTTCCAATCATCAGTGCTAGATATAGGCTTGCTATTCAAAATTGGTCATAGATCTAAGTTAAAACAATATGAATTCTATTCCATCCTGTATTTTATTAATTCTTAGATATATCATCAAAGTTGCTGTGTATGAAAGAAAACTTGTGGCTATAAACCAAATTTTAAAAAAATTAAACTTTGCCAAAAGTACAGATTAAGAAAAAATATTACAAAATGTATGTCTCATAAAGACCTTATATTCAAACTATACAAAAGCCTTCTAAGTCAACAGTATGAAAATACATTCCAACTTTAAAATGAATAAAATATCTAAGCAAGCAACTCACCAAAGCAGACATACATGTATCAAGAAAATATAAAAAGATTTTGTTGTTTTTATTAGTAAATTGCAAACCAAAATGACAAGGAACAACACCATATACCTACCCAATAATGAAATGAGAAGTTTTAGAAAAAGATGTTGGTAATGATTATGTAACACTTTGAACAGACAATAACACTGACATGTTTTTAAATTGTTATAATGGTAAATGTCACACTAACTCTATACAATAAAAGCTAAATAACCCTATATCTGTTTATACAGTATTTACAACTTAATTATAATGATAAGGAACAGATTGGTGGTTTCCACAAAATGTACATATATTATTATCTAACTGTGTGTACATATGCACATTTAGTACTACAGAAATGAGCACAAACTAGATGCAGTTGTTCAACTGAGAAGAATGAATGTATAGGTTGACTCTCTCCTGTGTACAGGAAAACAATTTTATGATAAGGTAAGTTCAGAATTATATATTTTTACTTGAAAACAGATTATTCTCTCATACAATACATGATGCTAACCACAGATTCCCCTTCCTCCCCTCCTCCCTGCTCCCATCACCTTCCCTCTCCCTGAGATCCATTCCCCCTCCATTTCCCTTCTGAAAAGAGCAGGACTTCATGAGACAACAAAGAAACATGACAAAACAAGATATAGTAAAACAAGGCAAAGCCCTCATACGAAGGCTGGACAAGCTAAATCAACTGGACTAAAAGAATCTAAGGAACAAGTAAAAGACCTAGAGACACAATTACACTCACTGTGAGGAGTTCCACAAAAGTACCATGTTAATAGCCACAACACAAGAAGAAGATCAGGTCCAGATGCATGCAGGTCCCTTACTTTTCACTTCAGTCTCTGTGAGCCCTTGTGAGTCCTGCTTAGTTGATTCAGTGGCCATATTCTCCTGGTAAAGTTCATCCCCTTTGACTCCTACAGTCTTTTCTACAGTCTTTCCTCCCCTTCTTCCACAGGATTCCCTGAGCTCCAAGAGGAAGAACCCAATGGAGACCTGGAATATAGACTCTCTCTTGGTATAATGTCTTGTTGTGGATATATAGACTGTCACCCATCTGCTGCAAGAAGAAGCCTCTGTTATGATGACTAGACAAGGCACCCATCAATAAGTATAGTAGAACATGATTAGGAGTCATTTCAATATTTTTCTTTTTTTGCCAGTCCTGTTTGGTTCTACCCTAAGTCTCTGAGCTATCTAATCTCCAGTTCCTGGCCATCTGGCAGAATTTGATTTCTTATACCTCATATAAAATTATTACAATCAAATTTTATTATTTAATTATTAATCAAATCAATTATTTTTGTTCCAATATACTATATTTACCTCTTCCTTTTATAGATTCAAATTTCTGAGATTTGAGAAATAGAAACATAGGGTCTGTGTTGTAACTGACAGCAAGAGACTCAAAATGTCATTATGTTACCTTTATTGGGATTCAGAGTTAGGGAGCAGGTCCTTGAGCCAGTGAGATGTCTCCTGCTACCAAGCTTCATGACCTGAATGGCATCTGTAAGATCCACAAAAGGGGAAGACATATTCAATTCCCACCAGTTGTCCCCTGATTTCCCTACAGAAGTAAATAAATGTATCTTGACTGAAGTATGTCCCATAATAGCTCCAAAATGGTCAGAAACCTACCTAGGAATCATTTTCTCAGGTCTTAAGTATATAATTGAAGTTCATGTACTTTATATATGGACTAAGACTCACAATAATGACTATCATAGTGGAAAGTCTAAGATACACCTTTGAATTTATTTTCCTGACAATCCCTCACAATCAGAGGTGAAAGTCTAATATTGCTTATTAGGAGTAAGAGTGGGATTCAGTTCCACCATCAAAGACATATAGTATACAGAAATTATCGCTATCATCTCCACTTAAATTCTCCAATCTGATGGCTTCAGAACTTGGATAGATCCTGTAGAGTGACTATAGATTAAGATTATTGCAAAATTGACCAATTAGCAATCCCAAACACAACACCTGGCTTAAATTAACAAGACCTTAGAAGTATGCTATACTTCTCTAAAAATAATATGTGCATATATATTTTCTTTATATATATAATATATTACTAGTTAAGAATTTATTACAATGAATTGAGTTTTGACTGTATTCATCTCTTCCCCTGTTCCTCTCAGATCCAGTGCCAGCCAACTTTGTAAACTTTTATATTCATTCATCAAGTCCAAATTGTACTGTCCATATATTAATGAATATTAAACTTCCAGTAGAAGGAGTATGGTCAGCTTACCAATGGAAGCATGTTATATTTTTTCATGGATTTTACTTTACTTTTTAATTTTCAAAAATGTTTCACACAATAATTTTAATAGATTTTTTAAAATTACAATCTTATTTTACATACTAATCCCAGTTCCCTCTCCCTCCCATCTTCCCATGCCCCCAACCAATCCCCCATTCCACCCCCCACCTACTCCCCAGGGAGGGTGAGGCCTTCCATGGGTGATCATCCAAGTTTGTCACTTCAAACTTGGTCCCTCCAGTGTGTTTCTAGGTTGAGAGAGTATCCCTCCATAGGGAATGAGCTCTCTAAGTTCTAGTCATCAATATTATTATAGGGGAAGGGCATTATATTTTTTTATCATACTTTCTCCTTCCACAACTCTCCCTAGATCCGCTTCATCTCCCTAACCACTAAGCTTGATGCTTTCTTCATCTCTCTTTCTAAAAACTAAAAAGCATAAAGAAATGGAAATTAAAACAGATAAAACAAACTTATAAAAAGAAAATCAGTGAGACAAAAAAAATCAGAGCAAAAAAAGCATTAACAAAAAATGGAATCCATTTTGTATTTGTTCAACTACTTCAGGAAATGAGGCTTACCCTGAAATGTGGATGATGTAACCAGTGACACTCTACTGAAGAAAATAGATTTTCCCTTTAGCAGCAGGTATCAGTTACAAATGCTTCTTGCTAAGAATGGGACTTTGTGCCCACTTCCCCTCCTCAGTGCTGGAACTTTGTCTGGTTTGAGCCTGTGCAAGTTATCTACATCCCACGCAGTCTTTGTTCGTTGGCATTTTTAAAATTCTATAAGCTGCCACTCTGATGTCCAGAACCTTCTTAGCTTCATGAAGACCCACTTGTTAATTTTCTTTTTGACTCTCTCTTTACTGAATTTTCATTCAGCAGTGAGTTGTTCAGCTTCCATGAGTTTGTACACTTTCTGCTACGTCTGTTAATATCCACCTTTAATCCATGGTGGCCAGATAAGATGCAGGGTGTTATTTCCATTTTTAATCACTACTTAAACGTGTCTGTGCCTTAACATGTCATCAATTTTATAGTAAGTTTCATGGGCTGCTAAGAAAGTATATTCTGTCCCTACTTCACATGACCTGTCAGACCTACATGACCCCTACTGGATGACATTCCCCTACATATGGAATTGGGGTGGGGGGATGGGAGGGTGGTTAGTGTGCATGTGAGAGGGCAGAAAGGGTAAAAGGGAGGGAAGAAGGAAGGGAGGGAGTGAGGGAAGTTGGGAGGGAGGGATGGAGGGAGGGAGAGGGAACTGGGATCGACATGTAAAATAATAAATTAAATTAAAAAAAATGCTTTGACTCCAAAATTTAAGTTCAAGGACAAGTTACTGGGGAAAATGATTTCTATTTTTGTTTCCACAGAAAATGAAAAGCTGTGGATTCCTTCCAGACTCATGTGGTTTGATCACGCCAGACCACCTGAAATAGAGTACCAGGTGATCCTACATTCAAAACAGCTGGACAAAGCAGCCTTACAGACTACAGCCAGGATTTCTGAATCTTCTTCGAATCCCCCATGACAGCGCCCCTTACCAGCAGGAAGTAGTTTGGAAAGATCGACACCCAAATTCCCAAATATTGTCTATAAATGTTTGTTTTCATTTAAATGGACTTGGTTATATAAAATAAATAAAAAAAGATACCTAAAAAAAATAAAAAATAAAAAAGCAAGTATATTCTACTGTGTTAGGATGGACTGTTCTGTAGATATCTGTTATGGCCATTTGATTTATGACATTATTTAACTCCAGAATTTCTCTGTTTATTTTTTGTCTAGATGACCTGCTTATTGGTGAGATTGGGGTATTAAAAACTCCCAGTATCAATATGTGAGGGTCAATATGTGATGTAAGCTGTAGAATCTTGATATCATCTTGGTAGATTTTTTCCATTAATGAGTATGTAGTGTCCTTTTCCATCTCTTCTGATAAATTCTGGTTTGAAGTCTGTCTTGTCAGATATTAAAATATCTGTACTTTCTTGCTTCCTGGTTCCGTTTTCCTTATCCTTTTACTCTGAGGTGATGTCTGTTCATTGTAGGTCTTTCTCATCAAGCTATCCTTTTTTAATTTTTTCCTTCCTTAAATTAATTTTTATTTAAATTAAAAATAATCTTATTTTATATACCAATCCTAATTCCCTTTCTCTCATCCTCCCACTCCTTTCACCATCTCCCCATCCCACACCCCATCCACTCCTCAGAGAAGATGAGGCCTCCCATGGGGGATCATCATAGTCTGTCACATCATTTGGGGCAGTCCTGAGACCCTCCCCACTGTATCTAGGCTAAAGAGTATCCGTCTATTGGGAATGTGCTCCAAAAAGCCAGTTCATGCACTAGGGATAAATACTGGTTCCACTGCCAGTGACTCCACAGACTGCCCAAGCCCCCCCAACTGACACCCATGTTCAGGGGTCCTAGTTCTATCTTATGCAAGTTCCCCAGCTGTCAGTCTGAAGACCATGAGCTCCACTTGCTCAGATCATCTGTTTCTGTGGGTTTCCCCAACATGGTCTGGACCCATTTGCTCATCAATCCTCCAGCTCTACAACTGGATTCCAGGAATTCAGCTCAGTGCAAAGCTGTAAATCTCTGCTTATGCTTCCATCAGCTTCTGGGATGAAGGATCTATGATGGCATTTAAGGTAGTCACCAATTTCATTATACAGAAAGGGCATTTAAGGTAGCTTTTCCACTATTGCTTAGCTTCTTAGTTGGGGTCACCCTTGTGGTTTCCTGGGATTTTCCCTAGTGCCAGGTTTCTCATTAAGCCCATAATGGCTCCCTCAAACCAAGTTTCTCTTTCCTTGCTCTTCCTCTCTGTTCTTCCCCCAACTTGACCTTCCTGATCCGTCATGTTCTCCTTCCCACTCCCCTTTTCAAAATAGACAGATGAAGTAATCAAATTTAATCAAAGACCATGCTATTAATCCACATACCTATGAACACCTGATATTTTACAAAGAAGCTAAAATTATACAATGGAAAAAAGAAAGCATCTTCAACAATTAGTGCTGGCATAACTGGATGTTGACATGTAGAAGATTGAAAATAGATCCATATCTATCACCGTGCACAAAAGTCCAAATGAATCATAGACCTCAACATAAGTCCAGCCACACTGAATGTCTTAGAAGAGAAAGTGGAAAGTGCCCTTTAAATGCATTGGCACAGGAGACTACTTCCTGAACATAATACCAGTAGAACAGACTCTGAGATTGACAATTAATAAATGGGAACTCCTGAAACTGAAAAGCTTCTGTAAGACAAAGGACATAGTCAACAAGACAAAACAACAGCCTACAGTATGGGAAAATACCTTCACAAACCCCACATTTGACAAAGGGTTGATATCTAAAATAGACAAAGAACTCAAGAAACCTAGTCATCAAAACACCAAGTAATCCACTTTAAAAAATGGTGAACAGATCTAGAGAATGCTCAACAGAGGAATCTCAAATGGCTAAAAGGCACTTAAGGAATTGCTCAACATCCTTAGCCATCATGGAAATGCAAAACAAAACCACTCTGAAATACCATCTTACACCTGTCAGAATGGCTAAAATAAAACACACACACACACACACACACACACACACACACACACACACACAAATGACAGCTTATGCTGGAGAGGATGTGGAGAAAGGGGCACACTCCTCCACTGCTAGTGGCAGTGCAAACTTGTACAGCCATTTTGGAAACCAGTATGGTGGTTTCCCAGGAAAATGGGTATCGATCTACCCAGCAATTCCACTCTTAGGCATATACCCAAAGGATACACACTCATACCAAACTATCTTTTGGAACACCAGCCCCCAAACAATGACAGAGACTTAATTATGAAAGCTTGGCCTTTAGCTTAGGCTTGTTTCAAACTAGCTCTTATAACTTAAACTAACCTGCTTTTATTTTTCATATATATTTATTATTTTTTCTTATTTTACATATCGATCTCAGTTCCCTCTCCCTCTCCCCCTCCCATGCCCTTGACCCCCTTCCATCCAATCCCATCCCACTCCACAGGAAGAGTGATGCCTTCCAGGAGGGGTCATCAAAATCTGTCAAGTCATTTGGAGTAGGGTCTAGGCCTTCCCTCCTGCCTCTAGGCTAAGGGAGTATCCCTCCATGGGGAATATGCTCCCAAAGTGCTCCCAGGATACATCCTGGTTCCACTGTCAGGCCTTAGACTGCTCAGGCCTTCTGAGACCCATGTTCAGAGGGTCTGAGTCAGTCCAATGCTGGTTTCCCAGCTATCAGTCTGGAGGTCCATGAGCTCCCCCTTATTCAAGTCAGCTGTCTCTGTGGGTTTCTGTAGCCTGGTCATGATACCATTTTCTTATCACTCCTCCCATTCTGCAACTGTATTCCAGGAGTTCGGCTCAGTGTTAGGCTGTGAGTGTCTGCTTCTGTTTCTATCAGCTACTAGATGAGGGCTCTATGATAGCATATAAGTTAGTTATCAATCTCATTATCAGGGAAGGACATTTATGGTAGACTTTCTACTATTGCTCAGATTGTTGGTTGGGGTCATCCTTGTAGGTCTCTGGACATTTCTCTAGAGTCAGTTGTAACGTGTACTGTTTTTCCGCCTGCCACCGCCCGGTCTTGTCCCGCCGCCGCGCCAGCCCCAAATAACACACAGAGACTCTGTATTTGATACTATGCTGTTGGCCCGGTTACTTGTTTCTTATCGGCTAGCTCTGCCTTAATTATTAACCAATTTCTGCTGATCTATGTATTTTCACATGGACTTCTCTTACCGGGGAGGTGGCTGGCGTCCAGCTCTCTCCAGACTCTCCATCTTGACTCCTCCTTACTACTTCCTATTTCCTCCTTGTCTCCTAGTCCCTCCTATCTTCCTTTCCTATTGGCCAACAGTTCTTTATTATTAACCAGTATGAGAAACATATATACATAATGGCATCTCCCATCAGTCAGTTTTCTCTTCAAACCTATAATGGCTCCCTCTTATTATCTGCTTTTATACCTTCTGCCACATGACTTTTTACCTCTTCTCCATATTGTATGTCCAATTCCTTTCATGTCTTGCTGTCATCTCCTGTGCACCTAGAGTCTAACCCTGAGTTCCCCTGTCTCCTCAGAAGTCCTGCCTAACTTCTCATATATACCTATTGGTCATTCAATTCTTTACTAAGCCAACCAGAATAAAATAGTGATGCAGAGTGAACAAATATCTCACAACATCTGTGAGTGTTTTTTGCATGCAGCAGGAATATGGATAATGTTTTCTGATTGAACTTGTTAATCTATGTCTTTTATTGGGGAACTGAAACCATTAATACTGAGAATTGCTAATGAGAATTGTTTATTATTTTCCATTATTTTATTGTGGTATATTTTTCCCCTTTTTTGATTAATTGTTCTAGGATTGTTTCTTCCTTGTGTCTTCTTGGGTATAGTTAACTTTCTTTTCAGACTGAAGTATTCCTTCTAATTCCTTCAGTGGAGCTGTGTTGGAGAACAAAAATTGCTTAAATTTAGTTTTATTATGAAATGTTTTTCTTTCTCTGTTGGTTATGATTGGTGGTTTTGCTTGCCCTAGTAGTCTGGGCTGCCATCTGTGATCTCATAGAACTTACACAATATCCACCCTGATCTTTCCAGCTTTCAGTCTCCACTGAAAAGTCAGGTGTTATTCAAATAGGCCTGACATTAAATGTGATTTAGCCATTTTCCTATGTAGCTTTCAATATATCTTCTTCGTCCTGCACATTTAGTATTTTGAATATGTATTGTGGGGAGTTTCTTTTCTGGCACTATCATGACCAAAAGCAACTTGTGGGAGGAAAGGGCTTATTTCAGTGTGCAATTGTACTTTAACATGAAGGGATTCAGGATAGGTACTGAAGACAGGAACCTGGAAACAGAAATTGAAGCAGAAGCTATGGGGGAATGCTGCTTCCTGGCTTGTTCCCCATGATTTGTTCAGCCTGTTTTCTTGTATAAAGACTACAGGCTAATAGGTTTCACAGTCTTCAGTGGTCTGGGCTCACTCATAACAATTATTAATCAGGAATGTTCCCCACATGCTTATCTATAGGCTACTCTGTGTAATGAATCTGCTACCTCTGACATTTCCTACCCTGAAAGTGCTAGTAATGTATCCTTAAAAGATATAGAATCTTCAGGTATGTATATTTCTTGTTTAAAACTTATGTAGACAATAGGATAATCCACAACGCTTTGGTTGGGTGGCATAAAATCCCATGTGCCCTTGTAACTAGCCAGGCAACCCATTTGAAAGGAAATCAGGTAAGAGAGTGGACTCAAATCCAAGAATCCCTATGATAGATACAGTATCATTCAGAAGCAACTGGTCACAGGATATTTGAATAGCCTTCTCTGGGCTCAGCAGCAACCATCTAGAAACAACATTTCAAACAAAAAATCTATTCCTCAGGGTATAGACTACTCACTGTAAACATAAAAGAGGACTCTTAGCCATTTTGCACTATGGTTGATTATGCAGTGGAAGCTTGGTCCCCGGTGGTGATATAAAAGCAATATAACCTTAAAGTTGGCTGCTTGTGCAAGGCAATTAGATCACAGAAGTGGAGTACTTCCCCCAAGAAGTTCCCACAGTATCAAGTTATAATAAAACAAGCAACCCTGTACTCCAAATCCTTTTTGCCTTCTAATTCACCATGGTATCATTCTGGCACCTCTTCTTGCCTTCGTGCCTCCTTCGACTTTGTGATACAAAAGACTGAAACCTCATCACAGTCCAAACATATGAGGCTGCCAACTGAAACTCTGAGCCAAAGAAAATACTTTGTAAAGTGCCTACCCTCAATTATTGTACTATAGCAACAGGAAGAGCAGACATGTATATCACCAACATGAGGATGTGAAGTATTACTCTACAGAACTTACATTGACAAGGGAGTTGAATTCCAAGAAAGTTCCTAGAATGAAGAAACTGTCAGAAGGCTACTTAAAGCAAAGTGTGTGTGTGTGTGTGTGTGTGTGTGTGTGTGTGTGTGTGTGTGTGTGTGTGTGTGCATGTGTGCGTGTGTGCGTGTGTGCGTGTGTTAGGAATATATTTGTTCCTTCATGATTTGGGAGAAGAATGTAGTGATTTTTTTTAACCAAGTATTGTTACCAAGGCTGTAGTTTGGCTTCTCAGGGTGGTTGAAACTGTTTCATATAAAATTTTATCATTATAAGTTTATATTCAGTCTCTCATGATTAAACTGGAAATTGCTTTTCTCAGCTTTCATGAGAAACAAAAATGTGTCTTAATGAAAGCACAAGCTGTGACTTTTTCCAGACTTTGGAGACTTCTTGTGATCAAAATCAGCAGATGAGGAGTCATTGGATGTAGCAGACATTCTTTGATATGGCATATATGATCTATATTTAGTTTTCATGACCTGGGTAATATTCCTTTGAATATGAGGTCCACTTACTGGCTTGTTCCTAATAAATAGAATAGAGCAGAAGTGGTGTGAATATCTTTAGAGATGTAGACTGTCTTTCTTCTTGAATACTCTATCCTATGCCAACCACTATGGAGGAAGCAGGTGCTCTGCCATGATGGAGCTCTGGAAATATGCTCTGATGCTTGCAGCAAGTCTTCTGGGGCCTGCCAATGAGCTTAGTAACCCAGTTAATATTAAAACAAAAATACATTGATTGCAGCCTGTGAGAGACTCTGAGCCTAAGGAGCACCGTTGGTCAATGTTCAGATGCCTCATCTGAAAGAAACTATGAAATAATGAGTAAGCAAGTAATATTTAGGGTGATTTGTTACACAGTAGCAGGCATATGCTACTTCCTACTGTCAACAGGAATTGATCCTTATTAATAGGAAAAACTGGGCATCTAATGGGTGACCTCTTTAAGCCAAAATACCAAAACTGTCCTGGGAGCATACTAGGCCCATAATCTTCTCAACATACAAATTGATTAAGATTCATGGGATTTGATTGTGTGTGCATTGACCACTGAATTACTTTACTTTTCCACAATCATATCCTTGAGCCTTGGGTCATTCAATTATTTTTTATTTTTATTTATTTATTTATTCAATGTACAAACCACAGTGGTTGGTCAACTACTTCTTCAACCCATAAACATCCCTAAACTCTTCAACGGGCCTGTTTGAAACTTTGTCTTGTCTCCTCCTTTGTCTGTAGCATGACCAAACAATTCCCTTTCTCTTTTGTCAGTTCCTTACTTAGTGATTGAATGTTGTGTGCATCACTGTAAACAAGTCAGGCTTAGGAACACAGGTATCAGCTATGAGTTGGTATCCTTTCACATTGTTGGAATTAATCACATGACACTCTCTTCCTCACTATCTGCGTTTATTGAATTTTTATTAATTTTCACCCCTTTCTCTTCCCTCTTACTGCAAGTAATGTCCTAGTTTGTCACTTGGATGCTCAACTTGCTGCTCTTACATGTGAATCCTTAGTTGCGGAAAAGCTCATACTACAACAACCAGTTTTTTGTGGTATTCTCTAGCTTATACATCATCAGCAACTCACCCTATCACCAAACTCCTGCAGCTCTTGCAATGCCCCATGCCACCAATACAAAACTTTCCTCATTTTCCATCAATTGATATGTGACAGTCATCTATATTGATTCAATATACGTACTGTAATGTATTTCCATATGTGGATTGATGATAGTAGCCTAATCAAGTCTGATGTTCATATTCCTCTAAGCGTGTTCAAATGTTTAGCTATTATGAAATTGTTAGTAAAATTTTTCTTTCTTCTTTCTTTTCCTTTCTGGGCACAGGGTATTTAGTTACTTTTCCTGTTGCTGTGATAAATACCTGGCAAAAGAAACTCAAGGAAGAAAGGGTTTATTTCCCCCATGGTGGTGGGGAAGTCATGGTAGCAGGACTTGGGCTGTTTGAGTCCATAATTAAGAAGCAGATAGTAATGAATATGTCTATTTGACTTTTTATTCCTTTTCATTCAGTCAAGGATTGGCACCATCTATATTTAGATGGGTCTTCTTGCCTTACTTAACTTATTCTAACTCCTCACAGATGTGCCCAAGAGCTTGCCTTTTAAGTAATTCTAGATCCTGTCAAGTTGAAAACCAAAGCTAAACATTACTTGTGGTCTTATATAGTTCATGTTGGCCTCAAATTCACTATGTAGCCAAGGCTAACCTTGAAATCCTGATCCTCTTGGCTCTGCCTTCCAAGAGCTGGGATTATAAATACATGCTACCACACCAAACCTTAAGTATATTCCTTAAGTATATCTTTTTCTGTGGGCATGGGACATTAGTAAATGTGAGTCTTCTGTTTTACTATGTAACACCTATATGTATTTATTAATTTGTGAAGCTACAGATACATAATAGGCAGTAGCTGAGAAATGTTTGTTTATGGAAAATTGAGACACATGAAGAAGAAATAAAATGTAGATCATTATCATGTTATGCCAATACCAAGTCCATGCTGTTATATTTGCCTTAGAATTTACTTCATCAGGAGAGTTAGCTCAGGGGAGAGCATTTCACTAAAGTATTGACTATATTTAAAAATTATTCAAGCTTTTTTCAAAATAAAATTAAACAAACCATGTTTATGTGTACTATTGCCTTTAAATGTCTTTTGTTATAATAGTATCAACAATTTTTTTTGAGGATTTGCTTGTGTTAACATTTTGGTGAAGATTAGAAATTCATCAATAAACACTATCTTAATAGAGTGTGAAATATCAAAATAGAAAAATAATAAGCAGTTAACAAACACAATAGCATAAGTAACCCAATATTTATCTTTTTATCTACTGGAAATAGGGCTTTTTTTTGACACAATGTACTGACAACCTAGTTCTTGCTTTCTTTTGGATTGTGGTGTATTTAAGGGTAGATAAATAACATATATTGACCAAGTATTTTTCACTGGAAATGTAGTTGATGAATAATTATTGCATTCACAGGGTAAAATTACATTAAAAATTTTAAGGGAATTATTTCTGAAGAAAAATATACACGAAGTAGATCACTATGAGAATAACTCTCTAGGTACTTACAGTAAGTCCCTGACCGATGAAATCCCTTCAGCAAGACAGAGAATGCTTATTCCACTTCAATGATAAAGTTTGAGGTTTAGTGGTATGACTAATCATATGTCTCCAGGGCAGCTAAACAGCAGAGAGGCAATTGAAAAGAGAAGAACATGACAGGAGCCAACTCACTTGAGCTCTCTGAATAATTGCCTCCTTCTCCTAAGATAACCCTGGAGTAAGATAACCCTGGAGACAACTTTACTTTGTAAATTATTATGAAACTCTTCTGAAACTTTTTAATAGTTGCACGCATTAGGAAAGACTGTACTAACAAGTTTCACTTTTGCAAGAGCTGGATCCCTGTGGACTTCGGGAAACAAAATTGTCATTATCATCTTTAACAAGATCCCCAAGGTCTCATTCTTTGCAACTTCTATAAAGAACTGCAGAAGTTGAAAATGACTCTCTCCCATCATGCGTGTTCTCATTTCAAATGTTACCCACTGACTTTAGCAGCCAGGATCCTTGAAGATTTTCCAGATGTTTAGAGGAAAATACATTATGTAAATGGAATTGGATTTCTGTTCTGCCAGAACAAGAGAGGGTCTGAAAAAAAGCTTAACCCATTGCAAACATTTCCCATTCTTCACTTTTTCACCTTTCCTTCCATCCCCTTCAGAGACTGTCTTCCAATAAATAAGCTGACAATTCAATGAATTAACAGGGTGACTATATTTTCTTTTCACTTAGAAGATAGAGAAAATAGGAAACACAAATGACTTAAATACCTGAATTTTTTCTTCTTGATGACTTGGGTTTGTTAATTTTAGACTCATAAAAAAGAAAACAACATCTCTGGGTCATTTAAAGTAGAAAACAATGTATTGTTACATCTAGTCTTCCAGATTCATTCACCTCATTGCTTTGGTAAATGGCATAAAGAATCTTAAGCTACTTCATTAACAAGAAAGTGGCTTGTATGAAAATAATTGATAGTGCTGTCTTTATGGGCTGCACTTGAACCTACAAATTAAGGTTTTATATACACCTAATGAAAGCTGTGGGGTTTTTGTTTGTTGGGGGGGGGGGGAGGCTGACAAGTCTCAGCTCTCAGTTTTTCTGATTTGACTTCAGCTTTTTCTCTACCTAACAGACAATCTGTGAAAATACCACCACTATTTAATTCCTAGCTAATTCCTAGGTGCTCCAATAATTGGACCATCTCTTTCATTATGGGATTTGTTCCTGTGAATCAGAACTCTGAATCTGTTTGCACCCATCTCATCAAACAGAATCACTGGGTCTATCGAGCATGAGTGAACAAATTGAAGAAGTTCATTGGCTTCAGGAACAAGATGCAAAGATATGAGTCTTTGTTCAGAGTCAAATCTAAACATTACACCTAATTACTTGGCTATACATTACATGTTTATGTAGTGATATATTAATGTTTTAAATGAAAAGATATTAGGTAGAAAATGGAAATCCTTTTCTTGGGGATGACAAGATGGCTCAGAGGATAAAGGTGTTTGCTACTAGTCTGATGATTTAAGTTCAAGTCCAGGGATCTATACACATGAGAGAGACAGAGAGAAGCAGAGACAGAGAGAGACACAAGAGAGAGAAAGAGGTAATTTTAACAATCCACTTTTTTCAAATTCCAGTTAACTTTACATATTTATATAAACCAAGGTATTTTTTCCTTTGGTCTTGGTTTTGTTTTGTTTTGAGATGGGGTTTAATGTAGTCTAGGATGACCCTTTGTCGCCATAAATAACTTTAAACTTCAACTTCTCCTGCCTGCACCTCCAGAGTGCTGGAATTACTAGTGTGCTGATCACACCCATTTTATATAATTCTGGGATCAAACTGTGGCAAGCACTCTACCAAATGAGCTATATAGCTCACTTTTCATGTAAGAAACAGGACAGCAACATATGTATATATGAAACTATAAAACATTTTTCAACTTCAACAGATTTTATGTGTGTAATATTTTAAGTGTTTATTAATGTTAAAGAAGTATACTTTACCATAATCTAATACACATTTAAGATAATTTGGGAATATTTAATTTGATATGCCTATACCACATTACTGATTAGCAGCAATAAACATTTACTTAATATCATTTAATCAATAGGCATCTCATCCATTTCCTCTTAAGATATGTGTGTATCTTTTTAAACTTATGCATTATGTTGATTTGTATCTAATTATGCATAAAGTTGAAAATTTTGCAAGTTATGTTTCAGGAAATTGTATCTCACTATTTGTCACACTTTTTCTTTTCCACATAAATGTGATCTTTTTGTTTTGTTTGATTTTGTTGAAACAGGAACTTACTATCACAAGCTGGTATGTAATTGTGGCTGACTTTGAACTCTTGTTCTTCCTGCCTCAACATTACAAAAGCTGGGATTACAGTGGGATTACAGGTGTGGATTACCATGCCTGGTTAGTGTTATCTTTATCAGTCTACTACATGAAACCCTGTCTCAAAAAAAAAAAAAAAAGAAAAGAAAGAAAAGAAAAAAGAAAGGAAGAAAGAAAGAAAATGAAGGAAGAAAGAGGAAAAAAAGCAAGAAATTAATTAGAAAAGTTCTTTTTAAAAAATATTTGTTGTCTGTTCTACATATTTGTTATAATAATTTTCACCATTTTCAGAAACTATTAGGAATTATCAGAAAATTTTTAAGCCGTGGCAGTTTGCTCACTGGCCAACATAGTTGATTCTTACATAATTTTGACAACTATATAAAGTGATATTTTAAACTTCATGATTTATATATTTACTCTACTATGAAATGAGGTTTCTGGGCCTATCTTGAGTTTCAAATAACCTCAACTTAAAGGAAACTAGCAAACATTAATATTAGGCATCACCTACTGTTTACTCTTTGGCTATATACCAATTTTAAGGATTCGCTCTAGCCCTTAATTCTACTGATTGAGACAGTGATCATTTTGAATTTCTGAGAGGGGGTAATTTTTACCTCCTCCAATGAGTAATTAATGCTTTACTTTCAAAAGGGAATTCAGTTTTTTGTTTAACTATAGATTGAAGAGCTGGAGGGATGGCTCAGCAGTTTAAGAACTCTTGTTCTTTCAAAGATCCAGAGTTCAGTTCACAGCACCCATATCCAGCAATTTACAAACACCAGCAATTTACAAACGCCTTCAGTTCCAGGGGATCCAACAAGAACCTCTTCTAGCCTCCAGGGCCATCTACACACACACACACACACACACACACACACACACACACACACACACACACACACACACAGAATCTTTAAACATAAATTAAAGAATTTCAACTAATCAAATCATTTATACTCATTTTCTATTTGCTGTATTTGGGTAACTTTATTAACCCAGACAGAAATAAAACCTACAAGCCAAATGACAGTGACTTATCTACTTTTGTAATATCTTTTGAAAAGCTACTCTTGGATTATCTATTCGAAATCTATTTCCACATAAAAAATGTGGACTCTCTTAGACTTATTAAAATTAGACTAGTAATAATACTATTAAAATATTTTAGGCTATTAAAATATTCTAATCTTGGATTATTAAAGTAGAAATAAGTGTGAATTTAAAATTCGTTCCTCAGAAAACTGTATTATCTCAATAGTTCA
This sequence comes from Phodopus roborovskii, assembly GCF_943737965.1. Classification (NCBI taxonomy): domain Eukaryota; kingdom Metazoa; phylum Chordata; class Mammalia; order Rodentia; family Cricetidae; genus Phodopus; species Phodopus roborovskii. The sequence goes on from NW_026126484.1 coordinate 754,712, forward strand.
ATGCTTTAGAGGTATGCCAGAACCTTGTTTCTAGTGATGGTTTTACCTCCACCAATCAACAAGAATGTTTTTACCATAGAAATAGTCAAATATTGAGTACCTCTGGCTCCAAATGGAAACTAAAAAATTAACCTGAGTTTTGGCTCTTGCCAGATACTATTTCATCATTTCCCCACAGGAATTCATTCACTCTTCTATTTTCATCTGCAGTACTAGCTAATTACCCAAAGGAGGGAGTGGTCCCTATAGTGTTGTCAAGAAAAAAGGTTACTTACATCAACTTGTAGGTACCATCTTTGATGCTAAAAGATCAGTCCTGTTTTCTCTGCTCTAGGCTATAAGAGTATCCCCACCCACCTTGCTTACTTTCTGAGGCCTTCAGGAAGTCCTCGATGTAGGTAGGGCTTTGGCTGACAGCTCCAAAAGCCCATGGAAGGCTGGATACTTGTCCTAAATGGCAGCTAGACAAGAGGATGGATACTGTTTCCTATTGTAGTTGCCTGTTTATTCTGGGTGATTTCATCATTGTCCCTTTTCTCCAAAGCAGTGCCATACTATTATTCTTATCACTTTAGTCAAACTATAAAAAAAAAAAAAAAGAAACAAATGGTCTTTATACATCTTCAGAAGAAAAAAATACTATAGTGCACCGAAAATGAGTTGGGAACTTGGCTTTTAGTCTGTCATTTAACAAGTTAAGGCCTTTGTAACCACTGCTATATAATTGCAGGTGCTTTAGTTTTATAATGCTACTTTTTCCCCTACATATACCAAATGTAGGACCACCACAAAATCCCAGATAACAAGATAATAATAAGAAAAAATATTAATATGTGTTATTCCTGAATTGTTGGGGAAAGTTGAAAACAGGTGAGCCTAAAGGACTAAAGAATGGGGACATTGTTTTTGGTTTTTTACTTTGGTATATCTGTGGAAAAATTAACTTACTATAGAAACATCCATTTTTGAAGTTTTTCAGATAACATGTATCTTTAAGATATGTGTTATTTGAAGACTAACATATCTGCTAAAGGCCCTCAAGTTCTGCTGTTATTTTGTTCCTTGTTTACTCATTGAGCATCCTATGGTGATGCGCACTCAAGCTCATACAACAGCCTGGATATGCTGTAGTATCCACTTAGGAATCCTCTTTGTCTCATTCTTTCTGGTTATCAAAAAGCTGACAGACTGATGGTGTGAGGCTTCCTTCAGAGCCATCAGATGTCTGCATTCTTGCATAACTCTGTAGTGTATCATCTTGATGTCTTTAATCCAATTCTGACTGTGACATTTATGATTCAAGCTCTCTTCATTTTGTAGGCAGTTTCAGATAAATGCATCTTAAAATTACTGATTTCTAATTGCTTTCTTTCTTTTTTGAGACATGTTTTCTCTGTATAACTTTGGATGCCCTGGAACTTGTTCTGTAGACCACAGCTAGCCTAGACATCAGAGATCTGACTGTCTCTGCTTCCCAAGTGCTGGGAAATGCTTTTTATTTCTTACATTCTCCTTCACTTTCTCCCTCTATTCATCTCTCTTGCTGTTCATCTCATTTCTACAATTGTTTCAACAATTCTAAAAGATGAATAGAAGACAAAACATAACCAAGTGGTTGTTAGATTTCTGGACAGACTATGCACCCTAACCTTAGCAATTTAGGTTGCAAGATGCTGTTACTCATCAAAACGTGAATGGTGGAGATGTCATTTGGCAGACCTGAGATAAAGGTAACATAGACATGGTAAAGAAAATGCCTGTTTATACCACATTAATAAGATCGCCATAGCTCCTGTTAGCTGATAGTTGCCTGAATCTTGTGTTTTACCAAAGCTCAGTTCTGAATTCAGCGTTGGTTGTAATCTTTTTAAAGGTCTACATTAAAAACATGTAGAAGACACCAGCTAGGGTCCTAAAACATCTGCTCACTCTCTTATATGGATATTGAAAGAAAGGGGCTTATCTGCCTATGTGTAAAGAAAAAATGAGTTTAATTGGGATAGCTACTTACAAACATATTAGCAAAGAGGATCTGATGTTACAGTTAAAATACATGGTCTTATGAGTTGTTGGGATAAATTCTCCCTTTAACAAAAGATTGTAGCTGAATGGTGTGGTACTTGCCTGTTATCTTAGTACTTGGTAAGTGAAGATAGGAAGGTCAGGAGTCCAATGTCAATTGGCCAACCTGGGTTACATGAGCTCTTGTCTCTAAAATTCAAATTTAACTCATTCACATTAAAAGGTGGTTATGTCAAAATTTCCCAACATGAAATAATTTGTGTCAAGGATGAGCAGTTCTTACTTCAGGGTGGAGAGTTGTCTCCTATGGATGGCAATGTTAGAATCAGTGACCAAATATTCCTCCCTGGATCCTGTTGCTGTATGTTTTTTAGGAAATTGTTGGACACTGATGACATGCTATCTGGAGTACATTCTCTCTTTGGTTACTGGCCTCTTGGGCAAAAAAACTGCCCCCACCTCGACCATTGACCTTGGACATGCTGTCCTAACTAAGCTTGCAGGAGTTAAATTTAAAGACTGCTGAACCCCCTGCCAAGTCAGGGTAAGACTACTTTTCAATTTCCTAGCTTCTGAGATGGTCCATCTAATACTTCAGGCCTTAACCAAAGTTGGTTGCCCCAACATTGCTGTGAGACTTTGCTGACTGTCCAGGTAGCCTGCTGTTTCTGTCTTCACTTGCACCTTTGGAAGTCCCACACTTGCACTTCCTGCCTACCCTAGTATTGTTATTTTCCTTCTCAGGTCTTTGATGGGGTCGAACACTAGACAGTCATAGCAATATCCTCTCTTATCTTAGATAGACAAGATTTAGACTTTCCAGTTTAGGACTGCTGTCAGAGTAATCTCTATCATGCCTTTACCCTGATACTGAACATGTATATTGGACATGTAGTGTATATCTATTGCTCAATTTTGCTCTTGCTGATAGTAGGTTTTAATTTGTGTATGTTTACCTTTCCTTTTCTTGGAGTATACTTGGCATTTGTTACCACTGCATATAGTTTTTGCATCAGCCTTAAAACCTCCTTCTTTAGACTAAAAGGGGAATTGTAGGCATCTTGTCTGTGGACCTGTAATGGTGGCCACACTCCTTTGGGTGTGGCTTCAGGCAAAGGTAAGCAAAAGAGGGAAGCCTAAGGCTTTAGGCATGGTTTTTCTTGCTAGGTCTTTTCTAGTAGGTCAGCAGATCTCTGGTAGGAAGAACCTGGAAACACTCCCTCGGTTCTTTTTATTTTTCTGTGTAATGGTTCTCCAATAAACACCCATTTATCATTTATCTTAGGTCTAGTGACATAATTACATCCTCGCCTTCAGGAAATAGAGACTAACTATTCCTCATTTTTGCTCCTACCAGCTGCGCTGACCTGATGATGTGAGTGAAATGCAATGGAGAAGTCGAATGACAGCTCTGAGTACGGTTTCATCTTAGTGGGCTTCTCTGATCGCCCTCGCCTGGAGATGGTACTCTTCATCGTAAATTTTACTCTGTATTCAGTGGCTGTGCTGGGAAACACTACCATAATCCTTGTGTGTATATTGGACCCGCGGCTTCACACCCCAATGTACTTCTTTCTGGCAAATCTTTCATTTCTGGATCTCTGCTTTAGTACCAGCTGCATCCCCCAGATGCTGGTAAACCTCTGGGGTCCAGATAAGACCATCAGCTATGCTGGCTGTGTGGTTCAACTTTTCTCCTTCCTGTCGGTTGGGGGTATAGAATGCATCCTTTTGGCTGTCATGGCATTTGACCGCTACGCTGCGGTTTGCAAACCTTTGCATTACATGGTCATTATGCACCCACAGCTGTGCGTGAGACTGGTAGCTCTGGCCTGGGGGAGTGGGCTTATCAATGCCATCGTCATGTCACCACTAACAATGACCCTGTCCCGATGCGGCCGCCGCAAAGTTAATCACTTCCTTTGTGAAATGCCAGCTCTGATCAAGATGGCCTGTGTGGATGCTCGCGCGGTAGAAATGCTGGCTTTCACCTTCGCCATCCTTATTGTCCTGCTACCCCTCACACTGATTCTTGTCTCCTACGGCTACATCGCTGCCGCTGTGCTGAAGATCAAGTCGGCTGCTGGAAGATGGAAAGCCTTCAACACCTGTAGCTCCCACATCACTGTGGTCTCCCTGTTCTATGGAAGCATCATCTATATGTATATGCAACCCGGAAATAGCTCTTCCCAGGACCAAGGGAAATTCCTCACACTCTTCTATAATTTGGTGACTCCCATGCTGAATCCTCTCATCTATACCTTAAGGAACAAAGAAGTGAAAGGGGCACTGAAGAAGGTTTGTGGGCGACACTGACGGGCAGAAAGAAATAATGAGTTACAAAGCTCCAAGGGTTTTTCCAAATGTATCTATTGTTTGTTTATAATAAATGCAGCTAATGTATCAGTACTTTTTTTGGTGTGGGTTTAATTGAGACAGTTTCATGTAACTTTCTTCAGGCTTTCTTCAGACTCACTAAATAGCCAAAGATGACCTTGAACTTCTGATCCTCTTGCCTCCATCTCCACAGTGCTGGGGTTACAGGTGCATGCCAACCTGATTCATGAGTAGTTATAATATGCTAAATACACTGAACTCTATCTCAACTCAGAGTAAATCAGCCACAGCTACCACGATACAGATAAATCTCAGCTTCTTAAAGTAAACAGTTATTATTCTGAGCCCTCAACAAAAATAATAAATCCATGAAAGCGAGTGATTGATATAGATATAAAACAAGCAACACTTAAATTTTATTCAAGCTAACCAATAAGAGAGGTACTATTTGATTTCAAAAAGTCAAACATTCAATGAATTTATAGAGAACGAAGAAATGTCCAAATAAATGTGCAATTGTGGGCATAATTAGCTTCTTATTCTTAAAAAAAAGAAAGAAAGAAAGAAAGAAAGACAATTCAGTCATTCTCAGAAGGAAAGGAGGGATGTGCTCATTCTCTTACTGGGAAAAACAAGAGAAGGAACTAAAATAAAGGTGACAAAGAGAATAGCAAGCTGAAGGAAGGGGTAGGAAAAAGAAGAGGGTAGGGGCACTTAGAGTAAAGGATAATGATAAGTGTGACAGTGAAATCCATTTCTTTGCATGCTAGCTACAGGATTAGCTTTAAAATGTCTTAATGAATTTGGATAGAGAGTTTTTAAAACAGGATATAAAAGGTATTCAATACATAGACAACATAATAAAAGTAAGATGCATCAAAATTTAAATTGTTCACAGAAAGAGATAGTGCTGAGAACTTTAAACCTGAGAAATAACTTCTGTGAGTTCTCTCCACACCAAACATATACCTAATTTACTTAAAAAAAAAAATATTTTATGAAATATATTTTGATCATATTCTTTCACCTCCTAGATCCTCTTCACCTCCCATCTCACCCTCTTTCAAGTTGTCTTTCTTCTTTCTCAAAATCTAGAAAACAAAAAAATCAAAATACACAAGCAAATTAAAAGAAAAGATTTAAAGCAAAAATCACCGAAACAAAACAAAAAGACCACACACACACACACACACACACACACACACACACACACACACACAAATATACACAAATTTATGGGACACTATGAAAGTAGTACTAAGAGGAAAGATCATAGTCCTACGTGCCCACATGAAGGCACTGGAGAATAGTCACACTAGAAAATTAACAGCACAATTGAAAGCTCTAGAACAAAAAGAAGCAAACTCACCCCAGAGGAGTAGAGAACAGAAAATAATCAATTTGAGGGCTAACATCAATAAGGTAGGAACTAGGAAAACAATACAAAGAATCAATGTAACAAAGAGATGGTTCTTTGAGAAAATCAACAAAACAGACAAACCGTTATATCCAAACTATGTGCAAATTAACAAAATCAGAAATGAAAAGGAAGACATAAAAACAGACCAGAGCAAACACAGAAAATCTTCAGATCATACTTTGAAAACCTGTACTCCACAAAATTCAAAAATTTAATGGAAATGAACAATTTTTGGATAGCTATCACTTACCAAAATTAAATCAAGACCAAATAAGCAATTCAAATAGACCTATGACCCCTAATGAATAAGCAGTCATCAAAAGGCTCCCAATCAAAAATAAGCCCAGGGCCAGATGGTTTCAGTGAAGAATTCTACCAGAAATTCAAAGAACTAATACCAATAATCCTCAAAGTGTTCCATAAAATAGAAGCAGATGGGTCATCGTCAAACTCTTTTTATGAGGCTACAATTACCCTGGTACCTAAGACACACAAAGACACAACTAAGAAAGAACTACAGACCAATATCCCTCATGAACATTGGCACAAAAATACTCAATAAAATACTGGCAAATTGAATCCAAGAACACATCAGAGAAATCATCCACCATGACCAAGTAGGCTTTATCCCAGGAATGCAGGGATGTTTCAACAAATGAAAATCCATCAATGTAATCCACCATATAAACAAACTGAAAAAGAAAAACTACATGATCACTAGATGCAGAAAAAGCCTTTGACAAAATCCAACACCCCTTCATGATAAAGGTCTTGGAGAGATAGGGATAACAGAAACATACCTAAACATAATAAAAACAATATACAATAAACCAACAGCCAACATCAAACTAAATGGAATCAGTGCAATTCCTCTAAAATCAGGAACAAGATAAGGCTGTCCACTCTCTCCATATCTCTTCAGTATTGTACTTGAAGTACCAGCTGCAGCGATAAGACAACAAAAGGAGATCAAGGGGATACAGATTGCAAAGGAAGAAGTCAAACTGTCACTATTTGCAGATGATACATTTATATAAGTTTATATAAGTGAACAAAAAAAAAAGAAAAAACAAACGAACAAAAAAAACTTCAACCAGGGAACTCCTACAGCTGATAAACACCTTCAGCAAATTGGTAGGCTACACAAGATTAACTCAAAAAAATCAGTAGCTCTACTATATACAGATGATAAAGGGGCTGAAAAAGAAATCACCCTTTACAATAGCCACGAACAACAAAAAAATATCTTGGGATAATGCTTACCAAACAAGTGAAAGACCTATATAATGAGAACTTTGCATCTTTAAAGAAAGAAATTTAAAAAGATACCATTAAATGGAAAGATCTCCCATGCTCTTGGATAGGTAGGATCAACATAGTAAAAATGGCAATCTTGCCAAAAGCAATCTACAGACTCAATGCAATCCCCATCAAAATCCTGGCACAATTCTTCAGAGACCTTGAAAGAACAATACTCAACTTTATATGGAAAAACAAAAGACTCGGGATAGCCAAAACAACCCTGTACAATAAAGGAACTTCCAGGGGCATCACCATCCCTGACTTCAAACTCTATTATAGTGCTAATGTCCTGAAAACAGCTTGGTACTTGCACAAAAATAGACAGGTAGATCAATGGAATCAAATTTAAAATCCCAATATTAACTAACACACCTATGAACACCTGATTTTTTAACAAAACAACTAAAATTACACAATGGAAAGAGGAAAGCATCTTCAACAAATGGTGCTGGCACAACTGGATGATGGCATGGAGAAGACTACAGATACATCCATGTCTATCGCCATACACAAAACTTCAGTCCAAATGGATCAAAGACCTCAACATAAATCAAGCCACACTAAACCTCTTAGAAGACAAAGTGGTAGGTACCATTGAATGAATTGGTACAGGAGCCTGCTTCTTGAACATAAAACCAGTAACACAGACACTGAGATCGACAATTAATAAATGGGAACTCCTGAAATTGAGAAGCTTCTGTAAGGCAAAATACAGTCAACAAGACAAACCAGCAGCCCACAGAATAGGAAAAGATCTTCACCAACCCCACATCTGATAGATGGCTGATCTCCCAAATATACAAAGAACTCAAGAAACTAGTCACCAAAACACCAAATAACCTATTAAAAAGTGGGGTACAGAACTAAATAGAGAATTCTCAATAGAGGAATTCAAAATGGCTGAAAGACTCTTAAGAAAGTGCTCAACATCCTTAGCCATCAGGTAAATGCAAATCAAAATAACTCTGAGATACTCCTGCCAGGATGGCTAAATTTAGAAATATCAATGACAACTTATGCTGGAGAGGATGTGGAGAAAGGGGCACACTCCTCCACTGCTGGTGGGAGTGCAAACTTGTGCAGCCATTTTGTAGATCAGTATGATGGTTCCTCAGGAAAATGGGAATCAGTCTACCACAGGACCTAGCAATTCTGTTCTTAAGCATATACCCAAATGATCCACACCCATGCGACAAAGACATCTGTTCAACTACTTTCATAGCAGCATTATTTATAATAGCAAGAAACTGGAAACAACCTAGATGCCCTTCAAATGAAGAATGGATAAAGAAGATGTGGCACATTTACACAATGGAATACTACTCAGCAGGAAAAAAAAAAAACAATGGAATCTTGAAATTGGCAGGCAAATGGATGGAGTTTGAAGAACCCAGGTAGCCCAGCCACAAAAAGAGGAACATGGTATGTACTCACTCATATATGGATTTTAGGCATTGAACAAAGGATTACCAGCCTATAATTCACACTTCCAGAGAAACTAGGATACAAGGAAGAACCTAAGAGATTCATACAAGGTCCCTCACAGAAGGGGAAAGGAACAAGATCTCCTGAGCATATCCGGAGTTGGGGGGGGCAGTGAGTGGAGAGGGAGTTCAGAGAAAGAGAGGAGAGGAAAACACATGGGACAAGGACGATTGAGTCAGGGATGAATAGAAGAGAGTGGAAAAAAAGAGATACCATAATTAGATAGCCATTATAGGTTTGAACAGAAAACTGACTCTAGAGAAATGTCCAGAGAACTACAAGGATGACCCCAACTTACAAGCTGAGCAACAGTGGAAAGGCTACCTTATATGCCCTTCCCTGATAATGAAATTGATAACTAACTTATGTGCCATCATAAAGCCCTCATCTAGTAGCTGTTTAAAACAGAATCAGATACCCACAGCTAAACGCTGAGCCGAACTCTTGGAATCCAGATGCAGAGAGGGAGGACAAGACCAGGCCACAGAAACCCACAGAGACAGCTGACCTGAACAAGGAGGAGCTCATGGACCTCCAGACTGATAGCTGGGAAACCAGCATTGGACCAACTCAGAACCCCTGAACATGGGTCTCAGAAGGTCTGGGCAGTCTACGGGACCTCTGACAGTGGAACCAGGATGTATCCCTGGTGCACAAAAGGACTTTGGGAGCACATTCCCCATGGAGGGATACTCCCTTAGCCTAGAGGCAGGAGAGAGGGCCTAGTCCCTACTCCAAATGATTTGACAGATTTTCATGATCCCTCCTAGAAGGCATCACCCTCCCTGTGGAGTAGATGGGGAATGGGATGGGAGGGGGGTCAGGGGACATGGAGGATTGGAGGGAGAGTGAACTGGGATCGATATGTAAAACAAGAAAAAATAATAATAAATAAATACATTTTTTAAAAAAAGAAGGCTTCATGGCCTTGTGTATTTGAACTCTTGGTCCTCATTTGGTGGGAAGGGCTAGGAGGTAAGGCCTTGTTGGAGGAGATGTGTCACTGGGTGGGGGTGAGAGAGGATGAGGTTAAATGCCTACACTATTATTGGTGTCCTCTCTCTCTCTCTCTCTGTCTCTCTCTCTGCCTTGTGCTTGCTGTCTCAACATGCAAGCTTTCAGCTATTGCACCAGTGTGATGTATGTCTGCCTGATGATCTGCTCCCAGCGTTGACGGTCAAGGACTCTACTACTCTTTGAAACTGTGAGATCCAAATTAAATTCATCCTTTTATAAGCTTCCCTGGTTGTGGTGTCTCTTTATATCAATAGAAAGTAACTAAAACATGGGCCTATTACAGAAAGGATGAATACTTTCTAGATGATCTTATAGAGTCTCAAAATAGAAAACTCTAGGAAGGGTCTTTTTAAAGTTATTTACAGAATGAGTAATGATAAAGTGTATGTTGCAAGACAGGGAACAGGTTGGGTTAGGATCCCAGTTCCATCTCCTTCCCTCCCTCTCTCCCACTCTCCTTCCCCTCACACCCCCCACCACTCCACATGTAGGGTGATGCCCTCCAGGAGGGATCATCTAAATCTGTCAAGTCATTTGAAGTAGAGACTAGGACTTCTCTCTTTTCTTTAGGTTAAGGGAGTATCCCTCCATGGGGGATGTGTTCCCAAGGTCCCTTTGTGCACCAGGAATACATCCTGATTCCACTGTTTGAGGTCCCTTAGACTCCTTGGGCCTTTTAGCTGAGACCCATGTTAAGGGGGTCTGAGTCAGTCCCATGCTGGATTCCCAGCTATCAGACTGGAGGCCCATTAGCTCCTCCTTGTTCAGGTCAGCTGTCTCTATGTGTTTCTGCAGTGTGGTCTTGTCCTACTTCTCTGCATCTGGATTCTAGTTCGGCTCAGTGTTTAGTTATGGGTGTTTGCTTCTGTTTCCAACAGGTACTAGATGAGGGCCCCATGATGGTGGATAAGTTAGTCACTGATCTCATTATGAGGGAAGGGCATTTATGGTAGCCTTTCCACTGTTGCTCAAATTGTTAGTTGGAGTCAGTCTTGTAGGTCTCTAGACATTTCTTTAGGTTAAGTTTTCTCTTCAATCCTATAATGGCTCCCTCTTTTATGTTCTCTCTCTCTCTCTCTCTCTCTTTCTCTCTCTTCTCTGGCAAGACACTTTTTAAAGCATTGACAAGGACACTTTTAGTTAATGTTTCCTGGAACAAGCAATGAAATTGTTATGCTGATATCCAAATGAATTAAAGTTGAGTTGGAAAAACATATATGCCCCCAGTGAAATGTAGGGTCAGGAAATTATGTTGATTTCATAGTAATTTTTAATATATATACATATATATGTATATATATATATATATATATCTTCCTTTAAATGTCACTTTGTTTCTCATTGTGAGAAATGTGAGAAATTATCCATCTTAGTATTAAGAGCTGAATATGGTTTTTTCTCCCTAAAGTTCCTATTTAATTTCTTTGTTTGCTTGCTTGGCACAAAGTTTCTCTCTGTATCCAATGCTTTCTCAAACACTACATATTAGAGACTGACTTTGAACTCCTGATCTTCCCAAATTCACCTGCCAAGTACTGATATCATTCATGTGCCACTACACCTGGTCATATATTGAAATTTAATTTACATTATGAGATAGTAAGGAGAGGGACCATGCAAAACCTCTAAGGCTTACAGGCTTGCCTTCAGGAATACATAAGCCCATTGATATGATTAATAAACTAATTTGTTGATAAATTGTCTTATAAATCGTCAAAATTCAATTTGTCCAGATCTCAGGCACTGTCATGTGATACCCTTTACTACCTTGGATGCTGTCACAAAGAAAACCATCACTAGATGTGGGCCCTTGTTTTAAGACCAGACCCACAATCCAAAATAAACCCATTTTCTTTCTTGATGTTTGGTATTGAGCTATTAACAGCAAAAAATAGAGTATACAATAAATGAGAATTTTAAAGAAATCTATACATTTTATATTTCAGTACAACCTGTTCACACAGAATCAGCAATGACAACCTAGCCATGCCTACATGTACCTAATAGAATAGTACCAAAATATCCAGCATGCTAATGCTTTCTGTTTGACAGCTGAAAGCTGTTAACATGACAAAGAGTTATATTAACTTTTTACTCAACTGAATGAACTATTTAGTGGTAGCTAGCAGAAGCGCTGCAATTTTCATTCTTCTCCTTTATTTTCATTCACACGTTCTCATAATGTTATCTTCCAGATTGTTATCCACTGACTTCAAAAAGTCCAAAGTTTTTCATTACTTTGATGTTAAATTTATAATCCAGTAAATATTAATTATTAAAAACTACTAGAAATCCATTGGAGGACAATTAACATATACTTTGCCTGTCTTAGAATTTTTAGAGTCATGAGGGAAAAGACAAGGAACAGGATTTATACATAGATGCACAACCACAATTCATCCTAACCCAACAAGTAAGCAATGGGAACACAGTTAAGGCTAGGGATGGCTCTATTTATGAAATCATTTAATATTCACAAAATAACTGGTATATGGTTAGCTTTTCTATTTTTAATACTTTTGCAAATGAGAGAGCTGAGAAATAAAATATTGTGTAATGTGGATCCCGTTGTACCATCAAGTGGTATAAAGGGACTTGAACCTATGCCCGCTGAGCTGGGAGACACATACCTACATATGGAACAACACTGACCTCGGTGAGTTACATTGAGCTACAACTGCTTAATGTAACATTTATGATCACAGAGCATAAGGTATTACACTAAAGTGTGGGTGGTGGTTAATAAAGAACTTAATTAAAAAATTGAAATGGTTATCAAAAGGATGAGGTGTGTTCATGTAAAGCAGCAAGAAGAGAATGAATCAGAAAATGATTCAGAGAATGATTCAGAAAAGCTGGGAAAAAAAATCCATGTGATAGAGCTTAGATAAGGACAGGAGATAGAAGTAAAAACACATGGGATCATGGAGGACACAGTAGGAAGCTTGTGTTTTGCATGTAACAAAAAGATATTGCAATGTTTACATACACTATAACAAAATGACACAGGCTGAGACATTTACAGACATAAGAAATTTATTTTTTTTTTAAGTATGACAGTTTCAAGATCACGGTACCAGCATCATTGTATTCTGTTGCAGGACACTTTCTATGCTGCAAGTTTCCACATTCTCTCCAGACACTTACACAGAATGAAGGGCAAGAGATTTCTCTCACTTTTCTCTTACTAGCCCAATTATCTCACA